>NW_018128069.1:592665-606350 GCF_001952655.1 Monopterus albus
CGATAGAAAATGTTAAGTTGGCATGTGAATTATTGATTAAAAAACAATTCTATGTTTTTGAGAATCGATACAGTATCACAGAACTTAATATCACGATACTCAAGTGTATCTGGTTTCATGTTGTTTTGCAGTGGAACTTTCCCAGTGCCATGATCACCAGGAAGGTTGGAGCTGCTCTGGCCGCCGGCTGCACGGTGGTTATTAAACCGGCAGAGGACACGCCGCTGTCGGCGCTCGCCCTGGCTGAGGTGGGTGTACCATCAGGGTACAGGTCCTGGAGCTCCGCCTTGTACTAGGGCTGCATGATTAATCACTTTGTGAGCGTGATTTAGATCCCTGTGCAATCTCTGTCTCACGTGACTGATTCTGCTGTGTTTGCATTAGCAGGGAGATGCCTTCCATCAAACCAAGCACTCCCTTTTCCTCACTAAGCTGCATTAACCAATAACCGCAAAGTGGTTTATTTCTGCCTCAACTGCTATTTGGCACTAGGTGCATGGGGCAGGCAAAATAGTTGCAGGATGGAACAGAATATCTTTCACCATGTCAGACATGTTGGATTTGTTTTTGAGCCAGTCTTCTCTTCCTGTCTACAGCTCATCACATGATCTAATGCATTTCTGTTATTGGTTAACAAAGCTTAGCAAGAAAAACGGAGTGCTTGGTTTGAATCATAATAACACAGCGGAGCTGTCACTCATCAATGCTACTTGTGTCACAGCTGCGGGAACTTTAGTCATAACTTCAATCTGGTGGTTAATGGCAGTTGACACGTGGAGGACTGTGGGAAATGGAGTCCTTGTTGAGGCCTGTTTTGACTGTGTGAATGTAATAGTGCCTCTGGCTCCTCTGTGTCAGTAATGTTGAAATGGTCTGATAACAGAAGTACTGCATCATACAGATTATATGAAGACATTTTGGACAACAGGAAATACCTTTCAGTACCTAGCAGTATCAGGTTAGCATTAGTATTATCAGTAGTCTAAAGTATTTTCCTTTTTGTGCTTATTTCCCTGTTATATTTTTGTCTCATTGTCACTTCGGTCACAGAACCAGTGTAATGTATAAACATGAACTGTGGAAACACAGGAACCATCAGTTGTGACAAGTTGAGTACATCCTGTATCCCTGGTGTTTTTATGGCATCAATGACTGGATGTAATTGATGCTTTCTGCATGTTTTGAGAATGAGCAGTGGTATGTAAAGTGACCTCTGTCTGTGCAGCTGGCGGAGCAGGCAGGGATCCCGGCGGGGGTGTTTAATGTGGTGCCTTGCTCTAGGGAGAAGACTCCGTCGGTTGGGGAGGTCCTCTGTACCGACCCCCTGGTGGCCAAAATCTCCTTTACCGGCTCCACTGCCACGGGCAAGGTAACACATTCTCAGCCTGTGTTCTTATGGAGACCTACTGTCCCAGTAAAGTCTGCATTTAGCCCAGTACAATCCAGGTTTCAGAAGTTTTCAAACTGTCACAGCTCCCAGTCTTTATCTGGACTTGCACAAACCTCAAGCCATGTTACGAAAATATGTTTAAAGAAGATATCATGTTCCAGTTTTGGGCTGGTGTTTATCTACCCTGACAAACTGTCTGCTCTTAGGTGCTGCTAAAACTGGCTGCTGACACTGTGAAGAAGGCCTCCATGGAGCTGGGTGGTCATGCGCCCTTCATTGTGTTCGACAGCACTGATGTGGACAAGGCTGTGGCCGGAGCCATGGCCTCAAAGTTCAGAAATGCTGGGCAGGTAACATGAATGTGAATGAAGCCAATAGGGAGACAAGCACAGTCCACTGCTGCACCCTGTCTCCAGAAAACAGACACGTGCTCACGCTCTGAAGACAGACACTGACCAAATTTTGATTTAAATACTTTGCCTCCAGGTTAGTTTATATGTATATACAGTATGTATGAGTTGGTGGTGATGAAACAGTATGTGGTGAAGCAAAAAATATAAATAGAAACAGTGTGTGTAAACACAGGATGCATTCCAGGTAAAGTTAAAAAAAACTATATACATCGACTCAGTGCAAAGTACACAAAATAAAATGCTGAGTCAGTTACTGGCTTTGACACCAAGTCATGAATTCAGACTCCTTCAGCACAAAAAGCCTCAGAGGACAAAAGACTACTGATAGAATTTAAAACATGCCCCAGGCTCCTGCTTAAGAAAACAGTCATTTGACCCAGGCAACAAAATGCTTTACAAGTGCATTTGGTTATTATTGTTTACTAATCTGATGAGTGTTGCTGAGTAAAGAGGAGCGATGCCAGACGCCCACCTGTACATTACACTATGTTCCCCTCCTCTTTCTGCAGACGTGTGTGTGTTCAAACCGGTTTCTGGTTCAGAGCGGTATCTACGATCGCTTCGTGGAGAAGTTGGGCCAAGCGATGGATGCTGAGCTTCGCCTGGGTCATGGCTCAGAGCCTAACACCACCCAGGGGCCGCTCATCAACACCAGAGCTGCAGAGAAGGTAAACGCCATATTTATCAGATAGCTCTGGTCACAGACGGCAGGGCTGTTCATAGGATAGACAAAGCTCTGAGGATGTTTCTAGAAACAGAACCCCTCTGTCAGGTGATGCACCAGATATCAGATGCAGTGTCCCGGGGAGCGAAGCTGCTGAAGGGCGGGAAGCGCCTGCACGGGTCCTTCATGGAGCCGACTCTGCTGGCCGACGTCACCACAGACATGTTGTGTATGAAGGAGGAAACCTTCGGCCCGCTGGTACCCATCCTCAGGTCAGTGCACCGCACAGCAGTGTTCACTCTGTTGTTGATGGCTGATCAGGGGCCGTATCTAAACACTAGGAGCTTCCTCTGGGGAACTGTTTGCAAAGCTGTCAGTAATGAGCCACAGATAGAAACACATAGCTGCCATGTTGAAACAGGGCTCAGTTCAGTAGAAAACACCAGAGCCTGTGCTGCTTTCAGATTTTTGAATGAAAGTGACAAAACCAAACAACAAATGACAGGTTATGGTCTCAGGCTGTCACGGTGGATTTAACCCTACTTTATTCATCTACACTCCACCCACTACACAAGGAAATGAAAGGCTGGTGGTATCGTGCACTGATGAATTAACAGACGGCGAATACCAAACAAGAACAATACTGAACATCAAAACTGAACATACTGCACGTGAACACAGACTTTAGAATGTTCTAAATAGTAGTAGTTGAAGAGAAAATTAACAAAATCGACACGTGTTTGGTTCAGATGAATGTGTTGGCTGAAACATTAACATTGGAGACATTTCAGGGCATGAAGAGGTTTTTATTATGAAAATTCCCATTTTACTTGAGGAAACTCAGATGGTGCCAGTTGTTTTTGTTTTGTTTTCCCCATGCTTGTCATTCCATACCCTGTATATGCACAAGCTTGTAGTGGTACAACACGTTACATCTTCAACTTCAAAGGGGAAAAAACAAGAAGACAAGCTGGAAAAGTCGCTGCTTGTATTCAGGTAGTGAAGAGACTTTTGTTTCTGATTCACAGGTTTAACACAGAAGAAGAGGCTCTGGACATCGCTAACGCGGCTAATGTTGGGCTGGCAGGTGAGTGTGTCTGTCTGGACTCCTGCAGCCTAAACACTCCTGCAATCTCATGTTGAACTACAGTATATGTAAAAGGAATATAAAAACCAAGTTGGGACAGGAATCCAAAGTCAATGTACAGTGTACGCTGGTGGATCTGGGTACAGTTAGACAGAAAAAATAGGTTCAACCAAATAAGGACAAGGAACATTTAAACATCTTGCAGTAACTAAAAGTTGTCTAACAAAAGTAGTGGAGTAAAAAGCATGCAAAAAGTGCAAGTACCTCAGATGTGCACTTGGTTTTATTCTACCACTATTGTCTGTCTCAAACCCCGATGTGCTCTTTCTGTTCTCAGGTTACTTCTACTCGCAGGATGTGAGTCAGATCTGGCGGGTGGCGGAGGCGTTGGAGGTGGGGCTAGTCGGAGTCAACGAGGGCCTGCTATCTACTCCAGAGGCCCCATTTGGTGGTGTCAAAGAGTCAGGTGTGGGCCGTGAGGGCTCCAAGTACGGCATCGATGAGTACCTGGAAGTCAAGTACATGTGCTTCGGAGGCCTCAAACCCTGAACCAGGATGGGGCCACGCCCCCATCCAGTGGTACAGCGCTTGAACAAATGCACTGGTCATTGAATGCAGCTAAAGCTAATGTTAACGACAAGACCACAAATCACCTCTTATAATTAGAAAAGAGCTATGGTCTGTAGTACAGAGGGCTTATTTCTGGTGGTTAAAATATAAACTGACAAATTGGAGTTTGTGAGAATTTATATAGGAACCAGTTCAAATAATTAATCACATATCTGAAGCGTCTGTCTGATCTGGAATTCCTATGTTAAATGGGTTTATTTCCAAAAGCTGTCAGCGGGGCAGTGTTTTCTGTTGCCTGATCAAAATGAACAGGTTGTTTTTAGAATAAGAAAAAATATTGCAGACAGTAATTATTGCTGGAGAGCATTGGTTATAACCGCATTTTGTATTTTTGTCTAAATCTTTAATTGAGGTACTGAAATATGTTCATAGTTGGTCGTAATATATTTTTATGAAATGCAAACCACATTTTTCTAATCAGTCTGTTTGGATGCTCGCTTCTGATTGGCTCGACGGTTTAACGCCAGTATGAAAATAATTGAACCAGCAACCCAAAGTTAGATTTACACTTTATTGTTCACACGTTCAAACAATATTTACTTGTACAAGAAAAAAAATATTTGTCAGTGGTGACTAACTCATCTTGGATACATCCCTAAATCCAGTGAAGTGAACAACGCAGGCGCTAACGTTAAAACAAATTGTATCGTACTATTGCCTAGGAGCAGCAGATCCTGTCACCATGGTAAAAAAAAAATTAAAATCTAAACTGATTTTAAAGATGCACCTGTCAGTGCATTTCTGTATTTAAGTAGAAGAATAAATACCATGAAAATATTATTGTAACGGTTTATAAAGTACCTTGTTACTTTGATAGATTGGTGTTGTGCAGGTTTTGTTTTAAACCTTCATCAGAAAAGCACAAGAAACTGTTAAGTGCCATGTAGCTTCTTACAGTGTTGAACAACAGTGCAGTAATTCTGAATATTTTTAGATTTATTAAGAAATCTAGTTTTGAGCTGGTGAGCTCGGAGATAAAGATGCTGTAATTAATAGATGCCTAACTCACTTTTAGGTGAATTTAATATGGGGCACATTCAAGATTTTCATAATTTAAAAACTTCACTGCAAACTCTCATGTCCACATATGAAAACCAGGGCTTATTTCTCCCAACAGAAGCCTAGTGAAGTTTTTGGTTTTCCTATAGTTTGAGCAGAGTTCAATCACTGGTATTACATGATCCACTGTTGTTCAGTACTGACTGTTGTTTCCATTTATGTTTAATACAAAGTGTTATTGTCGTGCTTGCAATATACTCTGTTAAATTAATATTAAATGTCTTGGTTTTTGTATTTCTGATAATTAATAATGGACAATAAATTATAAAATTTCGGTCAGTCAAGTTGTCGATATTGATGCAGAGATTACTCTGTGTTTAAAGGTTTTGCTCATATAAGAGCCATGCCTTCATCTCTATACTATATACTAAACTTGCACAAGTAAAGCACAATAGATTTAAAAATAACTCGCATATACTGTAAAGTTGTCTAATGCTAACAGATGGTTTAGATAAAGCAGTCATCCTGGTTAAATTTCAGGTCTGTAATTTCAGATTTAGCTTTTATTCTAGTTGGCTTCTGTTATTGGAACTAGGCTAGCAGTTTCCACCTGCCTTCAGTCTTTGTGCTAAGCTAGGCTAAGCCTGTCCTGGACTTGTCTCTGTACTACATGCACAGGGATGAAACCAGCCATCTTCCTCATCTGGCTCTGGAGGAAGTTGATTTCCCAAAATGTCCAAGTCTTTAAGTTGCTAACATTTTGAATGTTCCCACCTGCATGTCCTCAGGTTCTTCAAAGAAGTCTGACCCTGAAGGAGGGGCACTGGGTCATTTTTACTCACAGCACAGGTTTTCTGGGTAGTGAAGTCCTTCACACTTTATAAAAAGTATATCCCTCCTTGCCATCTGGGGCTGCTGGAGTGCTTACATCCCAGAAGAGTCCAGCCTGTCGGCAATCCTGTCATCCAAAGGTGTTTCCATTGCGGGTGATCTGAGCACTGAGCCGGTTCTGGCTGCGGACTGGTCGGTCTTGGCTGAAGATGGCATCCTGGTCACTGTCTAGCTCTGACTCTGACATCATCAGGCTGGAGTTATGCTCAGTGCTGCGGTGTTTGATACCTGCATAAAGACAAAACGGGACACATGGTAACATTTTCCTTTATGTTTTGGATTCTTTTAATGTGTAAGTCCTCAGCTCGCTCTGTTTTCAAAGCGCTAAAAAAATTCCAGCTGTGATTTGATACTTTCATTTAGTTCCATATGTGACTTCACTTGGCAGCATCAAAAATCTTGGTCTTAATTGTCCCCAGTTTGCATACAACTCAAGGTCGTCCTTTCTCAGTTTAGTAACTGCCACTAATGGCTGAAGAACAACTTGCCCACAAGTTATTGTGTTACACCAATAACTTTGCCCATGAACTGAAAGACAGGGGCACAACACACTAAGATCTTTTTTTCTCACGGGCCCTGACTCACCAATCTCTCACCTAAAGGTGCTTTGTTTCCTGCCATGCTGACAACAGAGATGAGATGTGTACCACTATCACAGGGGACCGATGCAATTTCAACATCTGGCTAGAATGCATCTCACCACCCTCTTGTACTGAGACACGTTTCTGTGCACCTCTAATACCTATTGGTTGTATTCACATTAGGCTTCCTCACGTTGTACAGCCATCTGACACATCCTCTGACATGACTCACTGAATTTTGGTCTGAGCTCCACCCTCTCCTGGTCATCCATGTTGTCCAAGATGGTGTACTTGGTCTTCTTCCTCACTTTGGTCTGTCTCCTCCTAAACACAGTGTGATCAGACATGGGTTTGATGTAGCTGTATGAAAAGCTGATTGGGGATCAATATGTAGTCTATAAACACGTTTACCTCTTGCAGCAGCAGATGAAAGTCCAGCTGACAGACAGAATGAAAACCATGAGCATGAAGCTGGTCAGGATGACGTACAGCACCCTCCACTCTGACAGGAAGAGCAGAGTCAGGCCACGATTAACTCCACAAGTTCGATAAAACCTGCTACGGCCAAACGGCTAACTTGTATATGTACAAGGAGAGCAAATATTAGCCACTGTAAAAGTCAGTCAGGCCCATTTCATTTAGGTGAAACAGGAGAAACAGGCAAGGACCGAAAACATTTACTGGCTAAGGATTAATTCTATTACATTTCAATTGATACAGCAAACATTTTTATTAGTCAAATTTACTGACTGATTCAACTGCTATGTCACACAAGATCCAGTTATGTCAGTGGTGCAAATAAATAAATAAAATACATCCTGGCGTCTGAAGTCTGAACACAAACTGAACATTGTCCCCTTCATAAAGGAGAAACGGCTATTTCTAATAAACTGACCACCGTGTGTATATCACAGCAGTTGAATCGGAGTCAGGGAACTTTGCTCTAGGTCGAGTTTAATTGTCTTAAATGTATGTAAAATATTACCTTTCCTGAGCTAAAGTTAATCGGTTTTAAATTTAGGTTAAAAAATAAATGAATAAATAAAAGGCTGTTAATTACCACAGTTGCTCTCTCCGTCACCAAGGTAACGACGGATCAGGTTCTCCGTCCAGAAGGGGTCACAGGCGCACTCATTTGTGACTGGATCACATTGCCCACGGCCCGAACAGTGGAGCAGACACACTGAAAACGAGGACAGACAGATGTCATATTTAAAGGAAGAAATGTCAAAATCAAACTGCTGGTTATAAAAACTGATGCTTCAACAACTCACTCATCATTTCATTCAGACGATTCTTCTTAGATGCAACATTTAGAAGTGGAATCTGTGTTTGTTTGCAGTTCTACTGGCTCAGGGGAAGAAGCTGTTTGTGAGTCTGGTGGTATGTGATTTGATTGATCTGTAATGCTGCCCAGAGGGTAACGGATCAAACAGGTGATGCATGTGAGGAGTCTGTAGTTATGGTTTTTAACCTATTTAGGCAGCGGGATGTGGATATATCCTCCAGGGAGGGCAGAGGGAAGCCAATGATCTACTGTGCTGTGGAGATCAGTCTCAGGAGACCACTTTATTCACTAATTTAAATCCTTCCTCTGGTTGGACAAGCAACTGACAGATCAGAACAGAGCTGTGTTAATCATGTTTAAACATGAATATGGTCAAACAGAAGAAGCTGTGCTAATTATTTTTCATTACTTTAGCAAACAAATGACTACTTGATTGTTTGTGACAATACTTGTCACATTCAAGGATTCTGAAAGTCACCGTTGGGTGTGGCTCTAAATCGAAGACTGAAAGCAAGATTAAATTCCCTACAGAGCAACACGGTTACATCCATGAAGTCAAGGTCAAGTGTTTGTCATATGCACAGTGGGGAAACATGTTTCCCTGTACAATTCTTACTTTGCGTCCACACGAATGCCACACAATATAAGTGAAATATAATGCAGATACATAGGTAACATAAAATCTAAATCTCAAAATCTAAGGCACTGTAAAACAGCCGATGAAAGAAGCATAATGAAGAATATAACAAGAACACAATATAATGAAGAGAGAATGTATGCTACATGGGAGCTATGTGATGAGTTCTCTCCTTCCTCATGTTGAAAATACAAGAACATAACGATGTGAATACTCCTCCTTTGGCTGGTAAACCCCCATTTTACATCAACTGTTTCTGTTTATCTGTGTGCGTGTTCACTGAATGAAGATTCTGCTCTTCCTGAGTCAGCTGCGGATGAGATATCTGCAACTGTGCAGCAGTAATCCAGCACTGCGTGACAAATGTTCTTAGGCATCAGATTATCTTGATATACACTGACCGGCCACTTTATTAGGTACTCCTATACAATTGTATACACATATAAATTCAGAGGTGTTCCTAATATTCTGACCCTCTCATGTATGTAGCTGGGGAAGACACCTTGGAATATAATGTAGACCACCTTTAACTATGACCTCAGTAGTAAACACATAATTGAATTTATACATTTATGACAATTTCACCAACAACTGAAACACGCTGAGCTTCATAAACACAGATGTTAAGGTGGAATTGTTGCATTGAAGTACAGACTGTGGTACAGGTGTGCCTAATAAAGTGGCCAGTGAGTGTATGTGTTCTATTCCAAGGCTTTAAACTGGAGAGCGATGTGACTGAACTCACTGATAGTGTCAACTCTGAGGACTCTGAACAGCAGATAGTCACTCTTCTCTCTGAGCAGCTGGTTCCTCAGCAGACCGACTAATCTGGCGCCAGAGAGAGGCCCCGAGGGGCCCCGCACCAAGAACCGCAACAGGGTGCTGCACAAACACACACAGCAAAAACAGAAACTTGGAAAATTATTATTCTAGATGGAAGAATTGTCAGTCGCTTAGTAAACCAGTCACTTAACCAGTAAACCAGTCAGTACCTGAGGTGCGAGCGTCCCTGCAGCGCTCGGACCTGCACGTCTCTGTCGAGGACGTGCAGCAGAGCGGCGAGCTGTCGGACCACTGTGTCCCTCTGAGCCACGCTGACCTGAGACACTGACACCAGCATCTCCAGCTCCACCTCCTCCGGACCCCCGGGCTCTACGGAGACACAGGAGGGACAAACTTCTCTACCAGGAACAACTGTGCTCATGTCAACAACGGGATTGATATGAATGTACTGTAGTTAAATACATGATAGAATGTATTATAAAACCATTCACATATAACTTATTCTTGAAATCTGGTATTTTTCCTGCAAAAATGAAAATATGGCAAAGGTGATACCAATTTATAAAAATAGTGATAAACAGTTTCTTTACTTCCTAAATATCCCAAAATTTTGGAAAAATGATTTGACAGATTAAATAACCTTATCAATAGACATATCACGTGAGGAACAATATGGATTCAAACTGATCAGCCTCGGTGGCATTACAGGGTTTTACAGAAAACATATAGGATGCAACTGAAAAAAAGGAATATACTATCAGAGTATTACTACAGGAGTATTTATTGATCTAAAGCATTTGACACTATTGATCACAAGTTACTGTTAGAGAAGCTGGAGCGATGTGGTATTACAGGGGTCGCACATTCTTCGGTTAAACATTATTTATATAATAGATTACAATATATTCCACTAAATAATTATTTGTCAGATAAGTTAAAAATTACATGTGGGGTCCCTCAGGGTTTGGTTTTGGGTCCACTGTTTATTTTATATATAAATTAAGTTTGTAAGGTTACTAGTGTGATGAAAGTATTTTGTTTGCAAAAAGTAAGAACAAATGATAAATGGATTTTTTCACTTACTCAGATTCAGATAAATGTGGAATTATCAGTGAAGATATGAAGAGGTGTGACACATTTAGTCAATTTAATAGATTGATAAAAGATAGTCTATTCAATGATGATAACAGAACTTTAATATGTGAATGTAAATTTGTGAATGAATATGTTTATAGTTTTTTTCCTTTTCTTACTTTTGTTTTTCCTCTTTTTTGTTCGATTTTTAATATATCTAAATTGAGATGTTTGAGTACTCTCTAAAATAAAGGGTAGGTAAAATAAGCAGTCACTTCTGCCTACACTGTTTGTATGTGTGTGTGTATATATATATACAGTGGGGAAAATAATTATTTGATCCCCTGCTGATTTTGTAGGTTTGCCCACACACAAAGAAAGTTTAGAAAAATCTATGGCAGGAGCTGAAACTTTGAACTGCCAAACAACAGCCAAGAAACTTTAAGGATTTAGATAAGATCTGTAAAGAAGAGTGGACCAAAATCCCTCCTGAGATGTGCACAAACCTCGTGACCAACTACAAGAAACATTTTACCTCTGTGCTTACTAACAAGGGCTTGTCCACCAAGTACTAATTCATGTTTTGCTTGAGGACCAAATACTTGTTTTACTCACTAAAATGCAACTCAATTTATAACATTTGTATCATGTGCTTTTTTTAGGATCTTTTGTTAATATTCTGTCTCTGTCCTTTAGAATAAACCTATGATAAAAATTATACGCCCTTCATTTATTTGTAAGTGGGCAAACCTACTCAAATAATTTTTCCGCACTGTATATATATTATTTATATAAATATTGGATTTTTTTCTGGTGTGTTTGGGCCAAATCAACTAAACTAAACTAAGCCAAGTAGTTTTCTGTTCTCGTCCTACCTGGTCGGACTTCCACAGTGGCCGTGGCCGTGTTGGAGCGGCCCTGGGCGTCGGTCACTCTCAGCTGGAACAGGTAGGTGCCCTCCACCAGGTTGGCCAGGTACAGGGAGGCCTGAGTGTCCGAGCCATACAGGACGTCCTGCACACAGGTGTTTGTCAGAGGAGTCGTGTGCTGCTTTCAAAGCATTTGGTTAAATCTAATTTGTTTTGTTTTTTTAATCTAATCAAGTGCCATCTATTAGTGTAATCAATAAAATAAAACATAGTGAAGATGAGTGTAGCAAAAGTTACTAATGATCTGTAGGGTCCCCAGTCCCAGGATAAAGATAATTACATTTTTATATCATGAAAATGGTCCTAAAAAATAAACATACAAACCATAAAAACTGTTCAATTTGAGGAAATTACCTAATTTATCTGTAATGAAGAAAATGTTTAAATATGTAACAACTAAATTAATAAAATCAGTCAAGATGATGAAGTCAATACAACCTATGTTTATAACTCATAATATCTAATAACCTTATTCTAAACTACACTAATTGTTTTTGTAATTCTAAAATACTCTAATCTGTATTTAATCTAATTCTAATTTACACTAATCTAAACTCAAAACTTTTCTTATATCACCTGGGTAAACGCTGATCTAATCTCTTCTGTTCTACTCTGATGTCATCTCTAAAACAACTGGATCTAATTTATGATCTATGTAATGTGACTGAATTTAATCCTAATCTGCTCTAATACAATGTAATCCTAGTATACTCAGACATAATCTCCAGTGTAACCTGCTGTAAGTAAAATATAATCTACTCTAATTTCTGTTCTACTCTAACTTAATGGAATCTAAACAAATCTCATGTTCTGTTCTCCACTAATCGACTCTTATTCTAATGCGACCTAATCTAATGTTGCCTAGATTTCCATGCTCTGTACTGACCCCGGCAGCGGGACTCTGGCGGTCTCGGACCCACAGGTAGTGGACCTCGGCCTGGTCTCCTTCAGTGATGGAGCCTCTGAGGATCAGAGAGTTGTTGGGCAGCGTCAGAGTGTGGCTGGGGGTTGTGGGGCAGCGTCAGAGTGGGCCTGCCGCTGGCGTGAATTTCTGGCTGCAGGAGGAAGGCTGCAGGAGGAAGATTTCTGGCTGCAGGAGGAAGGAGAGGAGAACATCTGAATCAGCAGTGGTGTGACTAGTGTTCAGTTCAGTTCTGGGGTTGTAACTATAGAATGTGTTCATTACTGATAAACTTTTTGGTCTACAAAATCTCAGAAAACAATAAAACACATCACAGTGTCCTAGTACAGCAACATACTGAATTCACAACAACACTGGTGACTGTCTCACAATTATGACTTACTGCTTCATGATTATGAGGAAGGTTTCAGAAGCTGCTTGAGAATCCTTTGATTTTTAAGATTTTCTCAGAAGTAATTCAGTGTGAGCTGTCAGTACGTCCCGTGGTACAGAGCAAAAATGAATTGTTAATGCCTAAATCAGCGTACTTATTGTTCCAAAATGTAAACAAATATAGGCATAAAAACAGGGCCCACAGTGTAACTCACTGTATGCAGCAGCATTAAGCTTCTTGGTTCTTGTAAAAGTTTATACCTGTTTTTTTTGTTTTTTTATAATCACATGATCTGAATCTCATCAGAGATTACAGTAGGAAAAGTTCAACAGAAGTTTTGTTGTCAACATAGTATTTTTGCAAAGTGTCACATTAAATGTCCAAAATATTCACTCGTGTGACCTTTTGCCACTGCCAATATGGCGGACGGTGTGGAGCAGGGTGCTGCTGCTCTGAGCCTTAGTCGACCTCGAGTGAAACTGCAGGTCTATAAAACTGTAGATGGTATGCTGGTAGTGGAGGACGAGTTTCTTAACTTTCTTGCGGTTATTATGAGCCGAGGAAAGCAACGCGGAAGGGGACTGCTGACATCATCCAGAACCATGTGGTGACGGGGTCTGTAGGAGCAATGGCTGCGCTCTCCTAATAAAAACATGCGGGTCATCTCTTATAATTGTCGTGGCCTGCATGTTGGAAATACTGCAGCGGATAGAGCGCGACGTCTGGTTGTGGATAACTTGCTGGAAAAATGTGACATACTTTGCCTCCAAGAAACGT
The DNA here is from genome assembly GCF_001952655.1 of Monopterus albus. Classification (NCBI taxonomy): domain Eukaryota; kingdom Metazoa; phylum Chordata; class Actinopteri; order Synbranchiformes; family Synbranchidae; genus Monopterus; species Monopterus albus. Next base: position 606,104 of record NW_018128069.1, read on the forward strand.
TCTTGTCTAAGCAGGATCTAGGTCAGCTGAACTCTGTTAATGATAAATTCTATGGGGCTGGGGAGTCTACAGTAGACCTGACTATGGGTATTGTGAGGGGACGGATAGCAGGGGGTGTGGCTATCCTATGGCATAAAACATTGGACTCGGTGATGAATGTGGTAAGGACTGGGGTCCACTGGTGTATTGCTGTTCATCTGAAGTTGGCTAATAAGGAGTTTGTCATTTTGAATGTCTATATGCCATA
>NW_018128069.1:607685-632678 GCF_001952655.1 Monopterus albus
GGGGGCTACTGTCACCAGCCCTGTTTAACCTATATATGGATGAGTTGTCTGAAGAATTGAATAAATGTAACACTGGATGTATGATAGGCCCTAATCTTGTAAATCATTTTATGTATGCTGATGATTTGGCCATACTTTCGCCCAGCAGTGCTGGTTTTCAGCAACTGCTGAATGTGTGCTCGGACTATGGATTGAAGTATGATGTGAAATATAATGCAGAAAAGAGTGTTGTACTGATCTGTTGGACTAAAGGGGACAAAGAACTTTGTTTCCCAGACTTTTGTTTGTCTGGACAAAGGTTGAGGGGCCAAATCTAACAGCACATTAAAGTGAACGTAACCCTCTCACCGTCCTGGACCCTGACCGTCAGGGAGGCGGTGTCTGTCGCCCCCTCCTGGTCCGAGACAGTCAGTGTGAAGGTGTAGTTCCCCACATGCAGTCCTGTCACTGTGGCTACAGACTGGTCCGCTCCCCGCAGCTCTAATCCTGGAGGACCACTGGGAAAAACACACCCGAAAAAAAAAGCACAAGTGCGTCTTTAGTAAATTTGTTTCTTACAATATATAACATGTTCAATTTTTAATTAAAACATTTATACAAAAATTGAATTCTCACACCTTTATTTAAAGCACATTTATAATGGACTTCACTCCATATCAGAGACAACCCTTGTAGTTTTTACTGCACTACATGTATATGATAACTTCCCAGTGGGAAATCCACCAGCTACCCAGCAGGATGTAAAGTACTTCACAGTATAAGTATATAAGGTCGTTAACATCAGCTCCACCTTTAGGAGCTACAGCATTAAAGTGATGAACACAGTAATGTATTCGTCAGTAGGATCCAGTAGTATCAGAGACATTAATGTGACACGGACCGTTCTGCAGGATGAGTACTGGTACTCTGGTAGTTCAGGTACTGTGTCTTTTGGTGCTAATACTTTTGTACTTTTATTTGATTAACATTTATTTCATATCGTAGTTTTAGACTGTGGTATTTCTACTTTCACTTTAATCAGGGATGGATCGATACCTCCACCCCTCTGAGGTTGTTTACAAGCTCGAACCTGCCATTAACCGAACACAAACTCGACAGATGTATGCATCCCACCTGATGGCGTCCCAGTGATAGCTGACGATACCATGGTCATCAGTGCTGCCTCTGCCATCCAGCAACAAGTTGCTCACCGGGAGAAACAACTTCCTGTCAGGACCTACAATGGCCACCGGACCACAGTTTGACCCTCTGTCCCCTGAGACTAAATGAGGGCAGAGAGGAAAAAGGAAGTGTTGTGGTTTGTTTACATGTCTTCATTTCTATTTGTTCAGTTGAAATATTGGTTTTTGTTCTGATTCCCGTTGTGTGCATTTGTTTACCCGTTGTAGCAGACAGTGTGGTCATGGTTGAAGAGTTGATGCTGGGAGTTGAGATGGTGGTGGTGGGGTCAGAGGTCACAGTCTGGGCAGGGGGTTGGCTGCTGGTCGGTGGAGCTTCGGCTGCAGACTGGACCATCTTAACTGTGTCTGTGAGAAAGCGCACAAATGAAAGAATGAAACTCGAACTCTTATGATTTCTGAGCTTTTATAAAGCATTTGTTCACACCAGTGTGATTTTAAGCACTATACACTGTCCTCTCCTTTACAGTACATTGTGGTTTCACACACAAAACTGACATTTGGTTCGGTCTGCTTTCTCTGCTTTCACCTGATCTAAAACTTTTTACTTAAGTAAAAGGCATCAAGACAAGATGTAAAGGAAATGCAGAAACATGAACGGGATTTTAAAAGTGCAAAATGAACTGAAAAGGGTAAAACAAGAATACAGTTACAGGCTGTAAAAAAGAGTTTAGAAGAAGTGAGTGGTGACTGGCAGTGTGATGAGCTGGGTGTACCCAATAAACTGGCAAGTGAGAGTAGTTAACCTACAGTGAACAACAATTATAAAAAGCAGTTCATTAATATGGGAATTTAAAAACCACAACATGTTCAGTTCTCCATTATTTAACAAGAGTTTAATTATTATAATTCCATATGTGACACAAATTATATAACAGACCTTGTGTGTGTGTGTGTGTTTTCAGTACCAGATGCGTGTTCAGGTGAGACTGTGGGCTGCTCTACACGGTTTCCAAGAGACACCACTAGGGGTTGAACTGCAGGTGAAGCATAGTTGTATTATTACCAAACAGTGTGTATATAAACGTGGACGCCATGACAGCTCCCAGAAGTGAAGCCACCGAGAGTTGATCGCCCTCTGGTGGCTGGTTGCAGTATAGATCATAAACCCCGCCCCGTCCGTGTTAGTGGATGAGACAAGAGCCACAATATAAACTCAAAGTACAAATCAAATACATCTTTCTCAGAGGTGATTTCTGCTGTTCCTGGTAGATATTATTACACCGATCTGTGTAAAGTAGTCATTTTTCTGCTATGTTTGTTTTTAATACAAGTTATTTGATGGTGTAAAAAGGGCTGCATTTCGGATGACTGATAGTTTTGATTGGCGGCCTGATACCACGCCTCCACCTCGTTACTGTGCAGAATGTGGTTGCCTGTGGGTGGTGAAAACAGTAATTTAAAAAATCCACACGTAGTGGATGTAAAATGCTAAACACACACATTTGAATGTGTTTAAATGACAGGGTGCACTCAGGTGTACCTGGCTGTACAGGTGTGCTGCTGGGCCACTGGGGTGCAGCAGAGATGAGACCTGAAGTCCTTATATGGTCATGTTGGGTGGAGTCAGTTGTCAGTTTTTGTGATGAGACTGTCAGTGGTGCAGAAACTGTGCTTTGAGTTTTTGTCTGTAAAAAAAAAACAAAAAAAACATGACAATGAAATAGAGTGAGACATCATTATGCTGTGTCATATATAGAAACCTCTTGCTCTTTTCCTGTCATGACTCACAGTTTTCTCTGCAGTAGCAGGTTCAGTTGGGCTCCTGGTTCTGTCCTCATCCCCCTGACTCATGTTCCCCAGAGAGGAGGATCTAATCTGGGCCACACTGCTCTCTGTCAGCCCCTGTTCTGGACCATCAGCTGCCACTGATTGGTTAAACCTGTCTCTTGCCTTCAAAGACGTCTGATCAGTCATTGTATCCGCCTCTGAGCCACCACCTCCCCTCTCGTCCTGGTTTCCCTCAGAGTACTCCACACCCAGAATCTCGGGGTCATAGATGTCTTGCTGGGACTCATCCAACAGGGCAAGATCCTTAAGGGCCTCTATATCTCCAGGGGCCTCAGATGACCGGGACAGGGGCCTCCAGCGGCCGCCATATGGCTCACCTCTCATCAGAGACTGCAGCACCAGCGTCTGCGGGGATGGCCTCCGCAGGAAGGCAAGGAAGGAATCAACCCCAGGTCTTTGCCGGGGCTGGCAGTTCTCCCTCTGCTGGCACCTCAGGATGTAGCAGTGGCCCTCGAACAGCCAGGCCAGGTCGTAACCAGGAAGGTCGCAGCAGGCTGCCACACACTGTGGCAATGTCGCTACACCTGGCACTCGCAGGATACTGCTGCTCTCCACTGCCGGAGACACCACCGCTTCAGAGAAGGTCGTCCCCTGCCAGCACTGAGACGCCGCTACAGCTGCAACACAGCAGGTTAGTTTGTGACCAGCTTAGTAAACACCACTTAGTAACCACCCTTAAGCTAAGATAAGGGGTTGACTTTGCTTATGTGCACTTGGTTTGTTTGCTCATCTCTGTTAAAGTGTTCCACATGGTCATGTCCTGACTGTTTCTGTGAGATGTATCCAGGACTGTCTCAGTCCTAAATGGGGCTAATGTTGCATTTGTTGGGCAGCGAAATAAACATATGTACAATAATGGAAGATATCGCCACAATCCCACAACAGCATCAAGAAATTTTTCTATCATGATATTATGAAATTACAAATATCACTACATTTGAAACTTGTGCAGTTAAGGGCCCCAGACCAGGAGTCCTCAGACCAGATCTGGGCCACCTGTGCCTGTGCTCCTAGATCTGACTCCTTTCCAACCTCTGACTGTGTGAGCTCTGTCAGAACGGTCAGATCAGAATCCATGTGGCTGTTTTAATGTCTGCCCCTCTGCACATACAGCCTGTCGAGGAGAGCATCGACAGCAACGGGGTCAGTGGAGAGACCAGAACATTTCCCATGTGGTGGACATTTATGGAGAAGCTTCTGATCAGGCCTAACTGGAAGGAACATATTGTAACCCAGCAGACGGGAAGCAGCAACACGACAACAAGATCAGAGCTGAGCGTTAAGGCCTGGGATGTATTGGAACAGAACATGTCAGAATAAACACTTTGTGGTCAAGGTTGAGAAAAACCTTTTCACCTGGCTGCAAATCACAGTGATACAGGAATGCATGGTTGAGTAAGTCATTCCTGTACACTTTAATATAAGAATGGAAACTTCACAAGTATCACCTGCAGGAACAAAGATGTGGCTCTTTACATCCTTATATACATTTAAGTTTGCTGTATACTGACAAATCAATTGCTGTTTAAATAAATTACATTTACACAAACATCAAAAGACAATAGAGATTCAAAGCAATGGGATGTTTGTACCTTCCACACAGCGGAGCAGCAGCAGAAACACAGTCTCCCACATCATCCCTGTCTGAGAGTCTGCAGCCTGAAACAAACATCACAGCTTCAGAGGCAACAACCAGCTGTTTCCCCTCATGTTAAATGTAAACAGGTCAGAAGATACGCAGCAATTAGCCCTTATCACAAACTGAAATAGCTATTTTCAGAAATTGATAAACTGCATTTCAAATTTAACAGGAAACTAACTCCTTTCACCTTTTATGAACTGACAGCTGATCAGTTAATCAACAAGAAATAAGTCAACAAGACACAAATTAACATTTTACCATCCAAAAACTTCTATATTATAGTGTAGTAAGAGCTGTATATATCAGAGCAGGTGGAGTGCTGGCTACTGTTTCAGTACCACCGTGCAGCGGACAGCGCCAACGGGAGCCCCGCCCGGGCGCAGGAAACGCGCTGTTTCGAGTCTGAAAATAAACGGACCCTCATCCCTATGACATCGCAAAAACCGCATTAAATATTATATTAGCCTAAACCACATATATGAGCGTTTAACTGTTGTTTTCCTCCCACAGAAACACTCCCAACCGCCATTACAGGTCGTGAGTCTCTACGTCTCGAATGCGCAGGTCGCTCTTCATGGGAAACCTTTTAAACCAAACTCCGTTAGAAATTTCAACAGTTAAAGGTTTCGTGGCTTGTGCAAGAAGACTCCTGCAAAGGAATATATTGATTAAAACACTTTGTGTATCGCTTTATATCATTAATGAATTCCGCATAGATTTATCACGAAGAAATGCACGTATTTTATGAAAACTATCAACTTTTTAAGTAAGTCCCTTTAGGCTGTCCTCTGAGAAAACATCAGCAACATGAGCAGGTTCTGCACTTGAAATTCTATTAAAATATGGTTAAACAGAAAACATGAGACATATACAAATATGCCGCCTAAAAACACTTAGGTGATGGTTAAGCTCATTAAATAATTTGTCTACCATCCGAATCGTTGCTAATATGAAAAATCGTTAAATTGTTGTTTTTCATTAACAGGGATTGGCGTGATTAACGCAGGATAACAACGCACACTAGGATGAACATTTTAGCAGCTTCCTGTCAACAAATGCCGACATTTTACTTTTTTTAATTTCGAGGGCAAAAGGTGACGAGATTTCACCAGATAAAAATTGAAAAATTAAATCACTCCCGTGCTGTCGCTGTCCGAGCGTAGAAACACCTGAAGGGAAACGCGGTATAACACGGTAACTCACCTGGTTGTACTCAGTTCTGTTAGAGACACACAACAGTGGAACCAGTCCGTCCTACTGGTCACATACTGGCCTCACTGGGTGGGGTTTAATTGGTTACACGCTGATGCTGAATTTGTGCCGATTATTGCCGAGAAATCACGATCAGTATCGAGTCCACGAAAATTAAAACTATCACATCCGCTCGCAACTTTCAAAATAAAAATGGTAAAATATTAAAGTTGGAGAATAATTTCAATGCAATGTCGAAAGTAAATTCGTACTTGTGCTGTATTTAACGGTTACTATTTGTAGATAAATGCATCACAGCTTCTTGGAGAATTAGTTCTCAAACTTATCCCCATTCCAAGTAAGATAGATGAAAGCATAACTGTATTTTTAAAAAGTTTATTATTGCTGTATTAAAACATACCCATCTGCTTATTTTTCAACAGGCAACAGTGGACAGAACAGACTTTAGAAGGGTTTTAGATTTAGATCAGTTATGTGGAAAAATGTGCTCCTTTATTTCAATAAAAAAAAAGTTATTTAGGTTTTATGTTCATCACTACCAACATATGAAGACACTGAGGTGCACTTGACTGTTTATTATATTATTTTAAATTTCCTTTTATTAATTTATTTATTTGGGGGGATGGCATGTTGTTGATGTTTATTTACTGCATGATTATGTTGAAACTAATGTATATGTTGGGGCTGGGGTGTGGTAATGTATGGCCAGGTGTATGGTTTTCGGACCAACACCTACAGCTCCAAAACAAATGTGGGTCCTATTTCCCGACTGCCCTTGTTATCAAATAATAGGACAGCATTAATTTTGGTTGAAGTTGGTTTTTACTTAACAGAAGGGTTTAAATAACAATAGTCAGTCCATTTTTTTTATATGTCGAACAAAAATAAGACAACAGTAGGGAACTTATTCTTCCAGATGCCGGAATTCCTGTTCAGTAAATACCCCGAACTCGTATACAGTGTTGTCTCCCCTGCCGTCACGGAGGTTTGTATTTCCCTGCGTTTCTCTCTTTTTCTCCTTCTCGGTCTGTTTCTTTTTTTTTCCCGCGGGACACTCGCCTGTCACACAGTGATGACGTCACAACAGATGCGCCCTCATACAGCTGTAGGTGAGCACTGTATGTATACAACTATCATAGCGACACCCACTGGGCACTTACTAAACAACACCTTACTGCACCAGGGAGAGTTTCAGTTACTCCCCTTAGGAAACTGTAATTTTATTACTTGACCCGGGTACATATATTTGTATAAACTATACTTGGAAAATAAAACATCTGGATTTTAGGGATTTAAAAATTTTTTTTTAGATACATATGTTGTAATATTGTTACTTTTGTGACTTGTGTGAATTCGCAGCTAAAAAGCTCAATTTCCCCAGTGAGATCAATACTCCGTATTGCAGTACACGATTCGTGTTTGAGTTTTATTTTGAAAGGGGACACGTGTAATTTCCGGTTCAAAAAGTAACTGTTTGGTTTGACAATGACGATTCGGGCAAAAAATTAAGAAACTGATAATTATGTATAAAATAATAAATGAGCCAATAAATAAAATTCGTTTCTATCAAGCACTACAAAGCAGCAAAAATTAGACACTGTCTTTTATTTTGTGTTTTCTTAAAAAACAAAACATTTACAACTGAAATCACAGATATAAATTATAACAGCAAACAGTTATCTATTTTAAATAGCCTCCTCTCCTCTGACCACAATCATTCAACCAATGAAACGACAAAGTCAAACTGCCTTGACTGTGAACAAGCTGCAGTCCTGTGCAGTAACACGTACAGTGTGATGTTTTGTCTGTGATGCGGAGGAGCTGCTCTGCTGCAGTGAAACATCCCTCACTCACACTGACTCCTCAGTCCTCTGCAGACAAAACTCACATTTAAAATAAAACTTTTTCAACAGTAAACATTCACTGTTTCAGTTTGAGTCGATGGTTTCCTGTAAAATGAGTTTGCAGACACAGATGAAGGTGCTTTTATTGCTCCAGGGCGTTTGGCTGCAGCAGGGACTGAGCCCACGGCTGTTAGTTTACACACTGCTCTCCCTGACAATATTAGTTTAGATCACCCTGCATGACTCCAGCCGGGCTTTGGGATGTTGACAAATTCACGGTTTAGTTAAACACAGATGTAGAAACTCTGACCCGAAGTTTTGGAATCGTGTTTCAGCTACTGGACAGATATCAGCTCTGGACTTATTTTTCCTTATAAAACTTGAGAGCAAAGCTCTGGTTGACTGTTTCTGCCTTTGAAAACACCTCTCTGTGTTGGCTCAAACTAACTGATGCTTTCAAGAAACAAGGGAGTTATAATAATGACTGAAAACATAATGTTTGATTTTTAAATTAAGAAACAAAACGTATATTTTGACTTAAGTGTAGTTATTTCTGTACCAACCTCTTACAGCTGCAAACATTTCTTCCATCCCACGCACCAAGGCCAGTTTTGTGGTTACTAGTGCCCCATTCTTAATCCTGCCTACCGACTCTGAATGGCTACGCTGTGTTACCACCTGGGGAAGCAGCTGTCGATGAACAAAGACACTGGGTGCTTTTGAACTGATGTGGACACAAAGGTCTGAAACCAGGCTGCAATATAAAGCAATCAAAGATGTTTAGAGGGGGAAAGCCCAAACTGTTGGGAAGAACTATGTAAAGAGATTTAACAGAAGCTTAGGTTCTGGCTTTTGTCTGGGGAGAAAGTCCTTACAGGTCTGATCCACTACAGGAACAAGCCCTAACCAACCTGTCTCATTCAGGAAAACTGTCTAACCAAAGCTGACATCCTGAGTCTTTCAGTGAACCTTTGAGAATGAACGGGCTGCAGACAAGATGGTGGACTGCGACTAATCTGTGAACTGCCAGCCCCAGGTGGAAGTTGTTGACTTTTATCAGATGTTGGGTTTGGGCCAACATTAACCCTAAGCACAAACCTACTGAGGTTAACAACCTGTGGCTAGTATGTGGTCCACCATCTTGTCTGCAGCCAGGTTCTTCTTGATGGTCCGAAACAGGACATGTGTGCTTCTTTTCTTGGTAGTGTCATGATAAAACACTCAGACAGTCTTTCCCAAAACACTGATAAGAAGTCTCAGCTTCTTGTTTGAAGTGTTGAGTGATAGATAAACTTTCTCCCATTTTAAAAATGGAGAGATGTTACACTTTACAACATCATGTCAGTAGCTCCACATGGGGCTGTCGACCATCCTCAGAAGTTTCCTCAGGTGTTGGATGATGGACGGAGATGGAGAGATTCGACACTTTCCACACTCTCACACTGAGCTGTTCCAAAACACTCCCAACAAACAGTGGAAGGCTGTGAGGAGTGCAGCGTCTTAGTTTCATGTTTGGTTGTTTCCTCATCTGCTGATAATGGACACTAGCTCCTGACCTGATGGACACTGGTTGTTAGCATGATAAGGTTTTTAACAGGGAACCAGAGAGATGAACGCAAGTTTCCAGGAGTTTGAAGACATCTTGAAGTCTAATGTGTCTTTTTTTGGGTCAAGTTTGAAGAGTTCTACAAATGCTGGCGTGGCCTTTTTAATCTTTATTGGACCTTTCTCCTAATAAAGTCCTAATTGTCCTTCTTGATCTCACTGACTTCCTGTAACTCTGTTTTTCAAATTTCCCCACTGTCAGTCCAGCAGAGGACTACCAGCACTGATGTCTTGCAGGGTATAATTATTATAAAAACAGGGAAAAAGAAAATGTTTACTCTGACACAGCTGATCTCTCTGGACGAGTGCAAACCTGAGTGTCTGTTTTCTCGCCTGGTTGCAGCTCGGTGGGTTCCTCCCCTTTTCAAAGTTGAGCTTGGCTCCGTCTGCTGCTGCGACTTTTGGGGTCTTCGATGGAGACAAAGAGTAGCGGGATTCACACCGACGAGATGGACAGAGGTACAGAGGACAGGAAGGAGCGTGATGCTCCCATATCCAACAAGAGGCAGCAGAGAAACGAGGAACACAAGCAGATGAAGGCAGCAGGGATCCTGCGTTTGCCATTTTCCCCTCAAAAGGGATGAACGCTGCAGGAGTCATCAGGTCGCTCAGCATTCGAGCGGCGGGTGGAAGCTGCGCCTGCAGTCGACAGCTTTGGGGCTGGGAGGCTGCGCTCGCTTCTTATGGAGCTCTTCATGGCCCAGAGTACTGGTGAGGCGAGAGTACGCCGCCTTGTACTTCTTATCGAACGCAGCTGTAGAGAGAGAGAGAGAGAGAAGGATTTTTACCAAGTTTATTTTGACTCTACACACTGTGGTCCTGTTGTTGTGTGTAATTTGTGTTGACCACACAGCAGCTGCCACAGGTGAGTGTCAGCCTCCTGGATAAAAGCTGCGACTTCAACAGTGATGAGGGTTAAACAGTGTGAAGAGAGATCCTGGTATTTCACTCTAAAATCTCTTTTTCCACCACAAAATAGTTTTTTTTATTAAAGCCACATAAATCGGTCAGAGCTGGTCTTACCGACATGGTCTTTACCCATCGCTGCCAGAGTGAGGAAGAGGAACTCTCTGTACAAACTCCTGCCAAACACACAACAACACACACAATCACTTTTCACTTCACTACAACTTGACTTGTACTTTAAAGAGCACATTTACAGTTTACTTATTAAATCACACATGGCAGCTTATTTATTCTGCCAAGAACTGGGAGCTGTCAATCATCATACTGTGTTTTAACTTTAACTCCTACACACTCCTGGTTTCTTGTTGCTCACAGTCTGTGCCTGTATTCAACACATCCAGCCTGACCTTTGTATCCTGGGAGTCCCCGGCTGTTTGGCCAGCGTGTCCAGGAAGAGGGTGACAGCTTTGTGAACCTCGTTCATGCCAACCCACCGCAGCACCTCCTCCAGGAAAGACAAGGTGAACGGGTGGTTGTGTCTGCGCCAGCTGTAGCTCCTCATCTGTACGCCACCTGGTGGAAGAATGGTTGAGGTACAACGGCAGCATAAAGACAAACACACAGATTCAGGTTATGGGAAGCTCCAGGTTACAGGTCAGAAAGATCCTGTAGTGGAAAAGCAGCTGGAGACATTTAGCATGCTAGCACAGATGTCAAACTACAGCTGGTCCTGACAAGTTTCACATCATAGTCGTATTAGCACCGTGCATGTTTTAGACCAATGAAAACTGACCTGCTACATGAAAAGTCAGGATCATTAAAACGCTAAAAAGAAGAAAACCAAGTCTACACACTGATCATTTTTAATTGCACTGACACTATTAGGAGTGTAAATCAGAATCAAGTGCACCAGGTTCAGTTTAAGGTGACAATATTGTCCGTGTTGCACTGCAGTCTCCTTGTCTTACTGTGGATCCTCCAGAGGATGTAGAGGGGGGGCCACTGGTCCGTGTCGGGGGTCAGGGTGTCCCAGAGGAGCCTCACTCTCACTGCTGAGCTCTCAGTCTGGGAAACACACAGCACATGATGAGGAACCATGTGTGGATCGGTGTGTTGGTCATCTTTCATCTTCCACTACCTTCTTTTATTTGAGTTATTTGGTGTCGTTTTTACAACATGTCCAAAAACATGAAAATCTACATATTAGTATTAGTCAAGCACTTTATTTCCCCATGAATTAATATTAATGACTGGAACAGTAATCAGAGATACACACATATTACTTATGTTCCTGAAAAATGCAGGAACACTGCGACTGGATGATAATTTAAGCTCTGTGATCAAACATGAACTCAAACATCCCCCCTTAAATTACAAATAAAAAAGTCTCTGGTTTGTTTTCACCAAAATAAGACAAATGTTTTGAAATGCCACTGTCCCGTACTCTACTGCAGCATCAGACCGCGTGTTACCTGTGTGAACTGGCTGACCAGAGGCGAGGATCTGACCAGTTGCAGCAGGTTACTGGGCAGACCAAGGCGCTGGAAGTACCAGACCAGGTTCCAGAAGATGATGGAGTGGCTGTCCAGGAACTGAGGCTGAGCCAGGACTGACTCGCCCTCGTTCTCTAGCAGACTCTCCAGCTCCTTCCTCAGAACCAGAGGACTCAGGTAGGCCACTGTCACCTGAGGAGCCCCACCCACTGATGAACCCTGAGGGAGGGGGCAGATACATGGGGGAGGACATACAAGCAAGACAACTTCATAAAATATCTGTCTTCATATCCCAGCTGAAGTTTCCCTCCCAGTGGCTCACACCTGATGTGTCCACAGCAGTGTGAACAGACCAGACCAGATGTCCTTAGACCAGATCTCGGCCACCTGTGTATGTGCTCCTAGACCCAATTCCCATCTGACCTCTGACTGTGCGAGTGCTGTCAGAATCAGAATCCATGTGGTTGTTTTAATGTCTCCCCCCCGTCATCATCATTCGGCACCTCACAGACCGGTAACAATAAACATGGAGGAGAGTGTCGACAGCAACGGGGTCAGTGGAGAGACCAGGACATTTCACATGTGGTGGACATTTATGGAGAAGCTTCTGATCAGGCCTAACTGAAAAGAACATATCATAACCCAGCAGTTTGGGAGGAAACTGGGCCATTTGACCGTCGCACACACGACCTGGTTGTTATTCTTGTGTACACGTGGCTCATATTTCCGTTATATCTGTGCATTTGTGGCAGTTTAGGAGCTCAGCGGTGTTCACACCAGAGCCAGGTACATGGCACTGACACACATGAACGGGAAGCAGCAACATACAAAGATCAGAGCTGAGCGCTAAGGCCTGAGATGCGGACTTTATGTGGATTCATATAAAGCATGTCAGATGTGTGATGGTTACCGTGGTGGTCCTGCTGGTCTCGGAGTAGCTGCTGGTCTCAGAGCTGGAGTCTTCACTCAGACCGTTACATTGGTGTGGCAGGGCCTCCTCGTGGCCACTGGGTGGCCGCACTACACTCTCCACCTCGTCCTCCACACTCCAGTTGCTGCGGCCCACACTTTGACAAATGTGAGCAGAAAATCTGATCAGAAAAAGGCTGATTATCGTCCTAATTGACTGTGCACGTCCTCAGAAAGTAAGGCTATGTGTCCAGCAGATGAGCAGTGGAGGCAGGAAGTCAGCAGCAGTTCTGAATCAACACAACAGTGGCATTAAGATCTGAAGAGAAACTTGTAACTGCTAAAAACCAAATATTATTGGCCTTTGTTACAGCCTGAGGGTGTGATGACAGCTGTGGTTCACTGATGAAAGTTTGTACCTGCTGACAGGTCCGAGGTCACAGATCTCAGCGTTGAGGAAGGGGACAAAGGAGGAGCAGCAGAACGGGCACGAGGAGTTGAGGTTAGAGTCGTCTGATGTCCAGCCGGCCATGATCTCTTCGTCATAGACCAGTGAATCACAGTTGCGGCACAGAGAGCAGCTGGACATCAACACCTGGACACACAGAGAGGGCAGGGAGGGGTCAGCGCGACTGCTGAATACAGCCCAGCACATGTTAGACAAACTAGAAATTGAGCAACATGTCTGTGAATGATCATTACCCACATGTACCACTGTGTTACACAGTGGCCGGGGACACAGAGTCCTTAACAGTTCTAGATAAAAAGTGAATTCAGTGTGATCACCACAGGCTACTGGAGAAACATCATCTTCAGAGGTTTGAGATTTTAGATTCTCTTCAAATAAAAGACTTTGTTAAAGCCAAACTGAAAAATCTGATACAAGCTGCTCAACTCTGCAACCGCCGAGTCTGGATTTGACAGATTTTGCCTTGTATACAACTATTGGCTACTTTATTTAACATACATTTCATGTGTTGTCTTGTTTGGTCTGTTTCGTGCTGTTCTGTCGCTGTGACCTGCAGATGACGGTGAGCTTTCAGCTAAATCTAGAACAGTGCATTTAAATGGTAACTAATTTTTAATACTGTACACGCTCCTTTACAAATAAAATAAAGAGAAACAGAGAAAACTCTCCAGACGTTGCAGCTCTGACTCTGGTCTCTCATGTTCTAATCTCAGTATCGGCACAAGTTAAGAAAACATTCAGAGGCTTGTTTCTCAGTGACGCTACCCTTATGGATTAACTAACATTAACTAATTGGCATTGCTGTATTTTTGGATGTGTATTATTATGTGCAGACTATGTGCAACTTTCCCGATTTTTTGCAAGTTCATTTGAATTTTTGTATATTGGTGTAAAAACTAAACAAAAAAGCTATCGGGGAAGGGGGAGAGTGCAGTAACGCCAACACCAGACCTATCTAACATAACTAAGGCACACTAGCTGTTGAAGTCATTTCCAGAAAAAGAGCTGTTTACCTCGAGCCTGGGCATTTCCTGACTGGCGTCCCAGGACCTGCGCAGAGGGCACGCTGGGCTCGGAGTCTCTGTCAAGTCCAGGTCACTTCCCACAGACAACGAGCTCTGAGAAGAGACGACAGTAGTTTAGCCAGTAACTCTCTGAACAACACAAGACCAGGAACAGCATGAATCTGGTTAACAAATACTTGTGGTGGTGGGAAAAAATTCTTATGCTTTGATTTTGAAAATTCTTGTACTTTGTCAGTAACATTATGCCTCCTCTTTGCTAACAGCAAAAAAGGGTTCTAATAGTCTACCACTCGTGCACACAGGAGTCGGGCACTGCAACTCTTATAGGAAGAAGTACAGCATGACAACGGCATAGTACTGGAGGAATACTGCAAACCTGTGGGCTCACACTGTTTGCCTAATGTTAGTGGAGTAGAGCACAGTCTGATTTCAAAAGACCAGAGACAGTGGACTGCATAAGACAATAACTGCACTTCTGCCTGAGGTTTTGGTCATTTCTTTTTGAAGTTCAATTACATGAAAAAGAGAAGCAACCCATTTCACTTGAGCACCAAAATGTATTTTTATATTTGAACAAAAGTCAAGAAACAAAAAAACTGTATTTTATATTTTGCATTTCTATTTTAAATGCAAACCTCCCACCAGGGCTGCAGCGTTACCTCAGACTTAGTGTTTCCATTATCACTCATTGCCTCAAAGAAACAGACCGAAATTCAAATAGTGCAGTGAACTATTTCAAATAAAAATTCTCTGCTTGATTTTTTCAGGTGGTGACCTGTAACTGTACCTGTTAGTAGTACGTATCTTAACCAGTAGACTACTGCAGTTCAGCGATATGGCTTAAAGAGGCCCTGGATTCAGAACTGATATTTAATTTGAGAATCAAATGTGACACCAAGAACTGAAATCAAACTGAACTGTGAGATTCCCAAAGATCCTGTTGTTCTTTTCAATCAGTATCTGATTTTCATCTATTGTGTTTTTACTAAATCTTTTTAAAAATGTGTGATATGGGGCTTAGTTTCAAGTTGTTCTCATGTTGTTTTTACTTATCGACAGTTTGTTGTCACCTGTAAAGAACCATCAACCACGTGAGTCTGTACAAACAGGTGCTTTACAAATAGCATCTGACTGATTGGTTTAATTGATAAAAGCTGAGGTGAAGTGAGGAGGGACTTTTCCTGATAACATTTAAGAAGCTGATCTGGGATTCAAACCTCTGAGTTAGCGCTGACCAGCTTCTCCTTGGCTTTCAGCAGAGTTTCAGCCACTTGAGATTTCCTGGATTGTCTCTGATCAGACACTCTTCGTCCGACCCCTCCTCCACCTTTTGGCTGCCGGTCGTTGGGGTGAGGAGCTGCTGGAGTTTCCCTGCCAGGCCCCCTCGGCTCGGGGAAGAGACGTTGTTGTAGTTCTCATCGACGCCCTTGTTTCTGCCGATCTGCTTGCGTGTTCCCACCGGTCTGGGGGTCCAGAAGATGAATGACAAGAGGTACAGAGAGGAACAATATGCACCAATTGAGAGCAGCTAGGTGCATCGAGGAGGAACAAAGAGTGGGACCTGTGGGATTTTTCGGTCTAATGGCAAAAGCTGATAGAAAGTCACTTTCAGCTTTTCCCGTTTTAGGGGTCGCCACAGCGAATCGTCGCACTGACGACTCGCATATTGACATTTGGCACGTGTTTTACGCTACATGCCCAATGGCAAAAGCTGACATTCGTGTAATATTACCAGAGAAAACATCCTTGTAACAGTGTGGTCAGCCAGGTTTTTCAACTGACACACAACTGTCCCCTGCACTGACTCCATACTAGACAACACACTGTACTATATTAAATGTATAGAACATAACTTCAATTAGGGAAAAAATTGTTTGATATTTGCCTCAAACTGTTCGGCCTTATAATCCTCTATTAGTGGATGCATTTCCTTTAAAAGGGATCATGTCTTTGGAGGACAGGTTCCTTTATTTATATCACACCTTTCAATGCAAATCCAAAGCTAGTTATGAGAGAGTAGAGAGAAACAAATCATAAAACATTAAAGGATGTGAAATCAGGGAGAACATGCACAGAGCTGCAAACATTCTAAGTGTAACCTGTGATAGATCCAAGGCTGATGGAGCAAAATCCCTCAATAAAAGAACAGTGCATTAAAAGCAGGTTGACACATGCACACTGACCTGCCATCTCTCTCTGCAGGCTGGCAGCTGCAATCCAGCTCTGAGTTCGCCAACTCTGCACACTCTGCGTAGAAGGTGGAGAGGCAGACCTGACTCCGTGGAACCACACCACCACCGATGGGGGCTGAAGGTGGAGTGGAGGTCTCTCTGAGTCCCAGAGGGGGTTTACGGGAGATGACGTCACTGCAGGCCTTGGTCTCACTGTTAGGGAGCATGGACTTCTTACAGACTATGACCTCTGAGAGACAGAGGAGGACAAAGGAGAGAGAGGAGGTAAGATGCTGCTGGACAGAATGATGGTCAGAGGTAACTGAGGAAGTTTGGAATAATATATGAAAAACCCTGAGAGCTGGGCAGGCACTGTGTTAACTCACACTGCGAGTGTGAACGGTCCAGAACAGGTCAGTCCATCGGCTTCACACTGAACCTAATTACGAAGCTTTTTGTTGGTAATCAAACTAGAAAGCCATGTTCTCATGTTGACAGAGAGAGATGGCTTTACCTTCTGGGTTAATACAATGAACAGAGAGAAAAACAAAGGTGCAAAATATACTGTTGGTCTGTTCTCAGTGAAGTTTTAGCTACAACCTGTAAGATACGACTCCAGCCACTTTAAAACAAGGGCCCTGCAGTTTATAACAGATACTATGGCAGCAGCCATGTTGGTAAATTGCACCAACCAAAATTCTGGCAATGCCAGAAATCCAACCAGTCACCACTCACCAGATCACTGATCAATCAGGTGATTAATCAGATGTTGGTACCTTGCTTGAACATCACATGAGAACTGATATGGCTGAAATTTGGCCCGATTCTAAAGTTAACCAGGGACGACTGATTCTGGGTTAAATGGGTTGAGCCTGTGCAGCGTCACTGCAGTGGCTTGGGTTGATAACTCTTTATTTTGTGACAAATTTTTTGTGTGTATTCTAAGTGGAGGTAAAACAGTTCCTAGGCTTGTCATTTAATTTTTGCTCAGATGGGCAACATGTTTTCCTATCAGATGGGTAAGAATTACTGGATGGAGCTCCATCTACATATGAATGTATAAGATGCTGATGCATGTTGCACCACTCGTTAACTTCCTATCAGTCATTTTTGTTTAACTGTGTGAGTTTTGTGTTCTTTTCAGATTCCAAGGCCATACTGTGGATGGTGCTTGTATATTTTAAGCAGGAGCCTGTTGGATGCTTTACTGGAAAGTGTCTATAAATAAGAAATCTGGTTTGGATAAAGAGCCCGGTGGTGCAGCTCCCACTCAGCCCAGAAGTGATGTGGGATGGGAGGAAGTGACGCAGTAGAAAAAGTTGTCTCCTTACTGTCGTTTGATGCCTTCATGCTTTTCATACTGCTGCTCTTCATCAGCGGGCCGGTCAAAGACTCGTGACTGGAGCTTTCACTCAGACCGCTCCAACTAGACCGACGGATCAGAGTGGAGTGGGGGCGGGGCCTCAGATCAAGGTCCATCGTTGCTTCTTTAAATAAAATATTATAATTAACATTATGATCATATATCACATCATTTTAAATGTTATCCTGAAGTGGAGTTACAGAATGAGTCAGGAAAATTGTTTTATCTTCATTAGAATGTAAAGTTATGCAGCAAATCCAAAAAACAAACATCAAAAAATCTACAGCTCTGACACTGGGGTGTGGTTTATCTCGAGTTAAAACTGTAACCATTTGTCACAGTGACCATCTCAACTTCATGCTTTGTTATAAAATCCTGGCTTAATCTTGCCTAAATTATTTATTAAGATGTTTTCTTACCTCCCTGTGACCCCACAGAGCCACTCTTCTGGCGCCGTTTGATTGGCTGTCTGAACTGGGCCACGGCCAACAGTACGTTCCTCAGCTTGGCCCAGTGGAGACATTTATTCTGACTGGTGGAGGGCCACTTGCTCTCCAGCACTGCCTGAGGACAGAGAATGTCTGGTCAGCCACATCTCCCTCTATCAATGCATTCACACCATTTTAATTATAAAATTGAAAGTGCAGACAGGTGACAGATGAGAGGACAACCTAACACTTGTCACCTGTCTGTGGCTGGCAGGGAAATCACAGTTATTCCACCAGCCACATCCCTTCAGTAAAGAGGTTAGCTATAACCGAAGGTTGGCTGACAAAGTGTTAATGTAATCAACATTCAGCTTCAATTTTACTGCTGTCGAGTCCAGAAAATGACCAACTCTCATTAAATATGAGTGTTTGTGTCTTGGGACCTTGTTGTAGTATCCGTAGGTGATGGTGTTGGGTGTGATTCCCGCCTTCTTCATCTCCAGCAGAACTCGAACAGCGAGGACGGGCTGGCCGTACTGACCGCACAGCTGCATCAGTATCCGGTAACACACCTAAAACACACACGCGTGCGCACACACACACACACACACACATTCAGTGTGACTCTCCAAGTAACATGCATCACTGTCACAGGTTCTGCTTCTGTTTCTTTACAGAACAGTTCCTGGAACTAAATCTGGGCTCTGCTCAGAGGTAATTCCAAGGTTCAAGCACTTTTAGAGGAGATCCAGAGGATAAAACAAGTCTCAACAAGTCTTTTTCAAGTCTCTGGAGTAAGAAAGAGTCGGATGATCTCTGCTCTGTCTGTTGACGTTGTTCTGTGCAGCTTAAGAAGTGAAGTCATAAAAAACAGAGCAGAGATCAGCGACTCTTTCTTACAAATCCGACAGCTATGCTGCAGAGACCTTTGACCCTGTCAGCACCTCACCTCGTCTGGCAGCACCACCTTGCGGTTCTCCATGTGTTTGAGGACATCATAGGCCGCGTGCAGGGCGCGAACCTTGGCGCTCTCCGCTCGAACAAAGGTGGGCAGGTAGATGAACCAGAGGCCGTAACAGTGACCCAGCAGGCACTTGGACCACATGTCCGGGACAGCCGAGTACTTCTGAGCTCGTTTCTGGGCCAACTTGATCTCCTGGGAGGGGGGCATAGAATAAATACATTTCATAATGTAGATGTGCTCGATTTTGTATGTGAGAAAAATGTCTTAAACACTGTCTTCAATTTGATCTACTTTTTAATCTTAGTTCTATTTAACAGATTTGAATTATTTTACATTTATATATAAATATATTATTTTTTTACTTGTGTGCATTACTTTCACTGTTTTTAATTTGAATGTTCACTTTATTCTGTGTTTTCATGCATCTGTAAAGCACTTTGAACTGCATGAACCTGTCTGAGCGGTGCTCTACAAACTGATTCACTGATTAAAAACACTCTTTAATCAAAATGTACTGGCACTGCCAGATAGAATATTTTTTAAACAAAGCAGAACAAGAGGAAGGTTTATATAAGAAGGTAAAAAAACAACTCCACTTATGAGAAATCTGGCCTAAAATTAACATCTTAATTTTTGTTTGAATTTGATTTTGACATATGACAACGTGCACATTACACAAGTATTATTTTAAAAAAGTAGAAAGAAAAAGAGATGCATTTAAAACCAACATGAAACATAAAAGTATCACAGAGACAAAACAACAATAACTACAAGCAGCAGTCGAATCAAACATGACACAGGATAAAAATACAAAGCCAAAATAAAATATTCCATTTTCGTCATTGTAAATGCGCCTCTGCAGTACATTTAACCATTCAACTGGATCTCTCTGCATGTATTTAAATAAAACCTTAACAGACTCTGAGGATTTAAATCTGAACATTTAGACTTAAACATAAGGTCTAAATCTAGATTTAAAAAATATGAAGCTTTAGAGTTTAAAACACCATTTCTTTTGAATATGCAACACCAATAGACAGTCTGGTCATTTACACAACTATACACGTGCTGAAACCTGAAGCGTCTGAACATTTTAATGATTTAAAGTATCTCATGGTGTGTTCCTTTCTTACAATCAAAGACAAACCTTGTTTTGTACAATGTGAGAGCAGCCTGTGTGACTTTATTCTTACAAGTGACATTAAGAAACTTTTTCCATCTTCTGTTTCAGGGACCAGAAAATAACTTCTGTGGTTCTTAAACACATTCAATATTCTATCTGAATATTGAATAAGCAGTGAAATATTGATAATGATTCATTAAAATTTAATTACACACAGGAGAACCTCCTCTGTTCTTCATTCTGGAAAAACTGGGTCACAGTGAAAAACTCCCCAGAGGTTCAGAGTCTAAACTTGTACTGATCAGACTCTTTCTCTCCTGGGATAAATGTTATTTTTCCCAGTTAAAGATCTGGATGCCTCCCTGCAGGGAGCGTTAGGATGATCTCTCTGTACCGTAGCATGAGGGCCATAAACATTTTACTAGAGAGAGCAGGATCAATTTATTTGACCCTATCTCAGTTCAGCTCGGTATTTAAATTTATTTGAACAGTAGCTTACCTTATCCAGAAAAAAATAGTCATACCAGAGTTGTAAAAATCCAAATAAATCTTTATTTCCAAGATCAACTTGGCTTTTTCATTAATTAAAACTTACATTTTCTACCATGACTAAACATTCACATACAGTAGTTATAGCTTTGTTTTCCTGGTCTGAATTCAGGGGTCCTAGATAAGCCATTAAAAAAAGCATAAGCTGTGAATATTATTAAAAGCTGTGTGTCGTTTTACCTGTTTTGTACGTCGGGGGGCGGGGCTGCTGGGTGCACTGCCTTTAGCTGGGGCACGGAGCTGGTCCTGGGGTTGGTCGAAGAGCTCTGGCTTCAAGCTGGGGAAGGTCTCGTAACTGGACACATGAGGGGGGAAACAACGTCCAGTCAGCATATGCAACATGAGGAAGGGACATGCTGTGTTGAAGCTCTGGCTCCGCCCACATCACAAGCCTTAACACTCTATTCCGACCCCTTTGTGTCACATCCATGTGACATGACTGGATATGAATTGGATCTAGGAGCCCAGTCCCTTTGTGTCACATCCATGTGTGTAAGTGACATGATTGGATATGAATTGGATCTAGGAGCCCAGATCTGATCTGAGAACATTTGAACATTCATGGAAACATCATGTCTGAGTCACTGGGAGGGAAACTTCAGATGTGATGTGAATGGAGCATCAGAGGCTCTGATGTCAGTCAGAGTGAGGTGGCACCTGTAGACAGCGGGACACTCGGACCCGTCAGGTTCCTGTGGTTCTTCAGGAGGCATGATGAAGACTGTGTGTTCTCCACTGTAAGTCTCATCCAGATCGATCAACCTCACCTCCTCCGGCTTCTCCACATCCACCTGCAAATAAACATCAACACAGAACACAGGGATGAGATATTCTCTGTGCTGATTTCAGGAGTGATTACAGACATGATATTCTTTTCCTGACTTGAGCTTTGAACTTTTTGTTAATATTACATTTTCCAGAAAGAAAAGCAGAGGCCGGTGCATCTGGAACACCAGCAGGCTGGTCCTGTACTTCAACATCCCTACAGCTGCTTCACAGTTTCTGACAAGATTCTGGCTTCTGCTGTAAAGTGGTGAGTGATAAACAGACTGACCTTTTGGACACACTCGTCGAAGAACTCAAGGCAGGCGTGGCGGTCACTGACGAAGGAACACTCCTCGATGAACTGAGTGAACATCTGAGTCCTCGTAAGTTGGTTGTAAAACTTCTGCTGCGTTCGATCCCGAGACTTCAAAAAACCTGCAGGACGAAGAGGAGGGGGTTCACTGATCAGGGTCAGACACAGCCTCAGTCTGAAGTTCTGAACCTCACCTTGATTTGCTCAAACTCAGACTCTGTGAGGAAACACTGAATGTCTGTTAATACTGTGCTCCACCTCCAACAGACAATGAAGAGTAAAAACTGAAACAGGCATAACGGCAAGAAATCAAGCAGCAACAGGCGCTGGCACTGGTTATTTGATGTTATGGCCCACAACATGATGCCTGATTCAAATCTGGCCAGATATTTATGAAATTTACATTTTGGGATATACATTTTGATAGTCTGTGCTACTGACAAAGCCAAGCCATTACCAGACACCAGAATGAATTATTCTGTGGTCCACACACTCCCTGTGTCGATGCTCACCCTGCAGGTTGAACAATGAGCTGCAGTCGGTGGTGGTATCTGAAGGAGCCTGTGTGATGGGCAGCAGGAAGGTGCGGTATCCTCGCAGCAGGCTACTCATGAAGCGCAGGCATGCCTCCTGGATCTCCAGCTCCAGCTGCCTCTGACGCCTATAAATCTGGTCCTAGACGGACTCCAGTGTTGCTTCCTCCTGGCCAGGGGTGCAAACTGCAGAGACCAGAAGCGAGTCCACATAAGGTTCAGTGAGTTACAGTGTGCGTGATTATTTATTGTGGTAGCACTTTATTGAAAGTCCCACAGTTTAGCAGTTCCTTAGTAGTATACAAACACTTAATAAATGGCTTATAACAAACTATAATGTGTGTAGATATAACTGTTATAATGCATATAAAATATATGCCAACAGTTCCAACATGTCCTATGAAGACATTATATATTATCAGCTGTGTTTTACTATACCGTCTTTCACCTTGTGTTTGGACGGCAGCCTCCACCTCTGAGTATCTGATGTGTTTGGTACATTGTTATACTGCATGTTATTCCTGAAGCTGCCACTAGGGACACTGTTAGAGTGGCATTTCCTGCAGGGTCGTGGTACAATACTGCTTCCTGTTTGTGCTGCCATGCTGCTGGATCACCCAGTATAGTATTGTTGCCCTCTTAGTGTCATTTCAGGGCATCCGCCACAACAGTGTCCACAGGAAGAGTTGGTAGGTTTGATAAATACTTTAAAGATTCATATCAGCTTTCGACTTCAGACTGTTAACTAAATGTATATACCGGAAGTAGTGAGACTTAAAGTGTTACTTTTAAAAATGTGAAGACACAGCAAACAAACAGCATATAAATAAGAAAAGTCTGCTAAGGCATGTTAAAC
Source organism: Monopterus albus (assembly GCF_001952655.1). NCBI lineage: Eukaryota > Metazoa > Chordata > Actinopteri > Synbranchiformes > Synbranchidae > Monopterus > Monopterus albus. The sequence goes on from NW_018128069.1 coordinate 630,825, forward strand.
ATAAACCATCATGTTGTTACAACAGTATGACAATGTTTGCTCTTGTCTCACTGTGTTTTTTTTCTCGATGTTCCCCCTGAAACTGCGTAACTTTATTTTGAAAATTGCTGCCAATCAATCACTCACTCTTCTCCAGAGTCTTGTGAAGGTTGGCGAGGGTGTTGAAAAGAGTCTTGCCATGCTTTCTGGGTAACGATCGCCATGACAACTGCTTCTTATCCTCCGATCTGAGACATGAAAGACAAATCCTCATGGTGACGAAAGGTTTTATATACTACTACCATTATGTATGTTTGATGCCTCAACACTGGATTCACACTGCTTAATGATGCTCAAACTACTCACTGGAAGATTGTGTTGGTGTCCAGGTCAACACACACCACGTCTGTGGGGGGGTCGTACAGGTCAAAGTAGCTGGAGTGGACGCCAACGATGAAGGGCATCGGCGCCAGCAGCACGTCGGCCAATTGCAGCGGACACAGAGGAATGTAGGGACAGAGCCAGCGCAGGGGGAACGTCATCTGGAGAAACACAGTGGGAGGAAATTATATGCATTATTACAGTGACTCTACCTAATGTCTTTTCAGGCTAGAGGGTCTAGTGAGACTCAAAACAAGCTGCTCCTTACCACTATAAGCCCCTCCCATCATGTTCTGTTTCCTAGAAATGACATAAATTAAACTACCAAGTTGACTGTTAGCTGGCTAACAGTCAGTGTGTCAGTCCAGTAGAACAGTCTGGTTACCGCTACTGTGACAAAAAGCACTGATGTTACACAAAGCTCCAGTTACTCCCAAATTAAAATCATGACCATGCTGGGTGGATAATGCTACCAAAACAAAGAGGTTAGCTTTAGATACTAATACATCCAGAGGAAGAACTCCACATCTGAATCCAGTCTGAGGGTGTAGCTGAGAGCCACCATGTCCTGTCCCACTGTCACTGGGGTTATCAGACTGTGGGGGGGATGCATGTTCAAACAACACCTCCACCCTCCTCACCTCTGTCAGATCATTTTGCCCAGTGTTTAAACTGAGCTGTTGTCAGCTGTTTAATTCCTAGATATAATTTCTGACTGTCATCAAGAGTTCATTCATTCATATTGTGAATATTAATGCATCACTGCACAAGTATCTTTTAAATGTTGGAAGTCAGTGAAGGTGCCGTCCTGTGTTTTTGTACTGCATTTTCAAAGCTGTTCCTATTGTTTAATATTGTTCAATCTTATTTAGAAAGGCATCCACTAGCTCCAGCTCTCAGACACATGTACAGTGCCTTGCGAAAGTATTCGGCCCCCTTGAACTTTGCGACCTTTTGCCACATTTCAGGCTTCAAACATAAAGATATAAAACTGTAATTTTTTGTGAAGAATCAACAACAAGTGGGACACAATCATGAAGTGGAACGAAATTTATTGGATATTTCAAACTTTTTTAACAAATAAAAAACTGAAAAATTGGGCGTGCAAAATTATTCAAATCCACATAAGGGATGACGGCAACATTCATAGATCCTGGAATGCACAATGAGGGGCAATGTTCATTCCTATTACAGAGGCCCACTGAAATTTTTTTGAGGAAAAGCTGTGTTAGACTGCATATTGTTTATAGTAAAGTATTTTTATATACAAATATAAAAATGAAAATGTTTCTGGAGTGGGACTTTAATTAATTATAGAAGTTGTGCAGAAGCTGCCCATAGCTCTACACAGTGATCCATGTGTGTACTGTATGTGTTTCTATGCTGCTCCAAATGAGTCTGTTCTGGTTCAACTTGTCTTATTAAATGAGCTTAAAAATAAAGTGACACCTTAGTTATAAAACACTGAGCAGGCTGTAACACACAAGAGTGTGT
>NW_018128069.1:633187-646608 GCF_001952655.1 Monopterus albus
ACCTCTGAGACTATCACAGTGCAGGTGCATTTATATGGAGACTTGATTACACACAGGTGGATTCTATTTATCATCCTTTGTCATTTAGGTCAACATTGGATCATTCAGAGATCCTCACTGAACTTCTGGAGAGAGTTTGCTGCACTGAAAGTAAAGGGGCTGAATAATTTTGCACGCCCAATTTTTCAGTTTTTTTATTTGTTAAAAAAGTTTGAAATATCCAATAAATTTCGTTCCACTTCATGATTGTGTCCCACTTGTTGTTGATTCTTCACAAAAAATTACAGTTTTATATCTTTATGTTTGAAGCCTGAAATGTGGCAAAAGGTCGCAAAGTTCAAGGGGGCCGAATACTTTCGCAAGGCACTGTATTGCAGTATAAAGTAGCAGAAATTAAAAGTACTCAAAGTACCTCAAACCTTTACTTAAACACAGTACTTGAGTTAATGTACATAATCACTTTCCACCCTGAATTTTGGGGCTAGATGACACAATTACTGTATTACCTCTGGAAAAGAGAAAACTGTGCCTAAAAATGGAACCAGGACCAAATGTCTATGTAACACATAATAACAAATTTTGACTGTAAGTGTAATTTATTAACTCAAAAAACTGGACTCAGTGTCAATGTACTCTGCCTACAGTGGACATGGGTGTGTGCAGTCTTACAGAGACGAGGGCCTCGCTGACAGAGGTGAGCACGTCAGGCCGCAGCGAGTGCAGCAGCAGTTTGTGCTCGGTGAGGATGGCGACCAGCAATGTGCAGGCGTTTTCTGGGCCAAGGTTCTGCAGCAGCTTCAGGAAGCTCGCCCCACTGTCACGCAAACACACACAGGTTACAGCTTACATGCTGTATACAGCTTTTTGCAGCGTGCGATACAATACTGTGATTTGTCATGTATTTCACAATGTGTTTGTACTGTACTGTGTGGGTATTTGAGTTTCCAGAAAGTTTACTGCATCAGATATACATTAATACATTGCACTGTGAAATTACATGTGTATACCTTGGTTTATCCATGTCCCCAATTATTCCCCAATATCTTAAATTTCTCCATTGTAAATCAAAGTTATATTTGAATCCTAATGTGATTACACTGTAAAAAAACTAAAATATTGTGACGACCTACGTCGGCTATTGGGGAGGGGTCTGGTGGCAGCGACATGATGCATGGGGGGCATCATGGGAGTTCAGCGACTAGTTCGGGGAACAGTTGTACAAGTGTTTTAATGTGTTCTAATGTGTGTTACACTGTTGTGTTTATCTTGATGACTTGTACTCATATGTGTTAACAATGTTTTGCTAGCTGGTTGGGTGCTGTGTTTCTGAACCGTAAGTCTAAGCTGTATGTGTAAAACTGACCCTGTTGGGAATGTGATGTGTGAGTCCGGTTCTGTGTTCTAAATAAATGACCAGAAAGACAGAGTGGCATGGTGGTCATTGTGAAGGACACGCCCAAGTGCTACCCAGAGTCGTGCGGTGTATGGGACCTGGAGTAGGCACTAATCGAACAGCATAGGTGCTAGCGCCCTGCTAGCTAGTTTAGCTGCTCAAGTATAGGTAGTCTCTCTCCTCCACGCCGGGGGTCATTACAATATTTATTACAACAAAAAACCTAAGTACAATTAACTACAATTTTTATGAATAATCTTGAGTAAGAAATTTACAAACAATAAGCAGTGTGACTAGTATCATTAATACTATGGTACCACTGATACTACAACTGTGTGTTGCTTTTCTAAATTTAAAAATAAACTAGGTACTGAACGTGCTTTTAGTTGTTTGTTTGGGGGGGATCCACTTCCAGATTTGAAAGATTATTGCTCCTAATGTACTGTATGTACTAATGATAGTACTGCAGTACTGCAGCAGTAAACTGACCTGAGTGGGAGCGGAGAGGAGACTGGCTGGCAGAGCAGCAGGTTGTCATATGGGGAGAGCTGCAAGACACAAATGTTAAACACTATACACAACCAAAACACATACACACACAAACACAAAGGGATGGGATCACTTTTTAGCCCCTAGGGAGTTTGAAAAGTGGGAAAAGGACTTGTGTTCACAGGTTAGTCGAGTCATTTATGAGTTAATTCCTGAAAAATGACTACACATTGACTAACTGTGATGAGAGATGTCGCACAGGGAGAGCCCCTCTGGCTGTCAGACAGGTTTTAGACAACCCAAATTTTATCTGAAATCACTCATTAGGAAGTGAACAAAACCTCAATTGTCTGGTAACAACTGAGCTGAGCAAAATCTGATGACATCTGTGTTCTAATATGAATTTTTATTTTAAACCAGTGGCTTTGATTCCTGAGTGAAAGTGTAAATTTGCTTATAACTTGACTGCCCTTCTCGTTTTCTCTAAGTGACTCAGGCGTTAAGTCGGGGTCGGTGAGGACAATGTTACAGCTTCCCTGACAACTTAAAAATTCAAGATTTGTGGATCAAGCAGGCAAAATCAATTAGAGAGAGTATTAAGACACTTTACTACTTAGATAATCACAAAGAAATCTCCAGCTTGACACAGATTTCCCAAGTCAGCTGTTCCCCATTCTGTGAACTATTATCCATGTGCTTCAGATTTCAGCTGAGCAAAATCACATCTGAGCCCAATAGATCATCCGTGACAGAATTATTTGGCCACTGATTGGAAATGATTGATAAATAGATCAAATCTGATTGTTACCCACTTCAGTCTGCAACCAGATCACTGGCTATACATCCTGTTGAAGGAGGAAGTAAAAGATTTAAGTCAAAGCAGGAGTGTGAAAATGTTGCACTGCCTCCTTATAAACTTATTTCTATAATTGTCTCATTCATTATGCCAAATATATTCTCTACTTTTATGTTCAGCTGCACTGATGTTCATCATCTGAATACAGACAAAACAACTACTTTGGTGAAAAGACAATCACTCCTCTTTTTTGTAGTTTTTAAGTTCAAATAAAGGCCAGTGAGATTCTGAGTTTGTAAAATATTGCTCAAAAATAATTTCTAAATCTGTGGTTGTTGATTCAACTCTGTGATTTCGAAAAGTTTTACAAAAATTATAAATTGTATAAGTTTGTGAATATGTACATAGAGTTTTTTGTTATATGAAATATTTCCTTTAGTGTTACAGTGCAACTCAGCTCTGCCTTTACAGCAGAAAGCAGAAACGGTTCTTTCTTTGTCTCTGACCCCTTCTTTAGCTTTATTCTATTCAGATGTTCTAATTTTTGTACACTACAAATGTTTTCTACACATTCACCTTTTGAACTTCTCCTGCAAAAAAATAATACAATATATTTGTGAGCTCTGCACATGGGACTTGTTGAAAAATATATAATCTGTCTATGGTTTATGATATGCTCTGAATACTCGGACATTATTTCCAGTTTGACTTGCTGAGGACCAGGCATCACATGTTACAGGTCTGAGTCTGGGTTTGTACCTGAACAAGGATACGAGGGCGCTGGGGGGAAGGAAACGGGACGTTGTGCATGAAACTGGAGATGTGTCTGCAGAAAGAGAGAACGTGGTAAAGACATCCATTAATATCAGTAAAATCAAGCATCAACCACACTTCTGTTCATAATTAAAAATGGTTAGAATCTGGTAAAGTAAAGGAATGTGATTAATAATTGAAAACCTTTCATAACCCAAACTCTAAGATCTTAATAACATCTCTAAAAAAGTGCATCCAGAGATTTGTTCCATTTATTATTTATCAGGGTGGGAAAAACTGTAAATATCATTTGACATCACCCACAGACTCAAAAAGTCTCCACTAAAACCAAGATTCTGCTTTTACTATAATTAAAGTGTTCATGCACACTTCAAGAATTCAGTCTAAATGTCTCATTATAAAAAGTTAAGGCTTTGCTTTGCCTGATATGTCATCAGTACAACTGCCTTGAAGCAGCAGCAGAGCACAAAAGATTTAATTTAGTCTAGAAAGAAAAATCTGAATCCAAACCATGCACTGACTTCTCGAGCGGCAGGACGTGGGGTCCAGAGATGGAGTATCTGTAGACGAAGGTAAGAAACTTCTGGAAGACGGTGAAGAAGGGCCAGTGGGAGAGGACGCAGATGCTCTTCTTCACCTGCAGGCTGCGGTTGGTGATTGGCCGCCGGTCGACCACGCTGAGCAGACCGAGCCTCACGCTCTGCCGCTCCGACAGCAGCTCCCTGGGGAAAGACTCGTAGAACTGGATGGCTGCTCCGTACACCTGCAGGGGCAGCAGGGGATTTTATAACCAGGGAAATGCAACTCTTATAGGTCTAATTTATCAAGCAAAATTATTAAGCACGATCTGGTTCCAGTTTCTCTGTAAGGATTCACAAAGAGATGTGGGTTTTTTTTAATCTGGGATGACAAATGCATATGTAGAATCTGTTTGATAATGTCATCCTTCTGTCCTCTGAAGATAAATATTTATAAATAGCTGCAGCTTAGCAGCTTTATAACAAAGACACAAAACTCCCTATCACCTCTTAAAGGTGATGTTAAAGGTGACCTAATCCATAGGTTCACCTCATAAAAAAAAGACAACAGTGAAGAGTCACTCCCCGAGAGGAAGGATTTCTGACTTTTATACAAATGGTAGACAGATTTAAAAGCCTTGTGTGGTGTGAAGACAAATAAGATTACAGCTGAGGATTGACAAAAGATTGGAAATCACTTAACAGACCAAGCCCACAGATCTGGCTTGATGGTTTATTGCACTGGTGCTCTTAAAAAAAAACTTACATTCACGATTAAGCAAAAAGCGCTCAGGAAGATGTGGAGACCTTTTATGTTGTTTCTAGAAAAGGAGAAATCTGCAGAAACCTGGCTGCCTCAAATCTGTTAACTACTTTGTTGATTTGCTTAAACTTTTAGTATTTTTGTATCTTTTCACTCAGAAATTCGTTGTTGTTTTCTTGTCAAAGTTAAGTTTGATGGGGCCACTGCTGCTTTTCTCTGTTTCATATCACTGCAAAATGTTTTCAGGTTCTGGACTGAGGGTATTAGTGAATGTCAGACTCTCCGTGCGGGGCGAAGTGTGTGTGTTTGCCTCTCCCACCTTGTCCCCAGAGGCGGAGGTGAAGACGAAGGTGGAGAAGACAGGCAGCTGGTACTTTGTGTTCAGAGGCCAGCTCTCCACAGTGACGCCCATCGGCAGACAGAAGATTGGCACCGACTCCGGCAGGGGAAATGCCTCCAGGTCCTCCTCAGGGTACCGGCTGATCAGACCTGCATACACCAATCAGTGTGCTTACACTTTCATTTATTATGTATAATTAGTATGTTTTATCCCCCCCAGTCTGTATAAAGAAAATATCCTTTCTATGGAATAAATGGTTGGCAAATCAGTGACCTCTGTAGAGAAATGTATGGCATCTGAAAAATTGACAGAATTTAATCTAACTGAAAAAGGTGATTTCTGAAATTACAGAAAAGAAGGATAATCACATTTATTTGGCCAAGTACTGCATGTTACACACAAGGAATTTGTTTCCGGTACAGAACCGATGGCTCTAACCATTGGGGGCAACTTGGGGGTTCAGTGTCTTGCCCAAGGACACTTCAACATGTGGACTGCAGGCACCGAGATTCAAACCTCCGACCCTCTGGTTGGGAGACGACTGCTCTACCCACTGAACCACAGTTGAAAGACAAGAATATGGTTCAAGGCCTTTTTCATTCTCCTAGTATTCTCCACTCTATATAAGAATTACAACAAAAAGATCTAATACCAAAACTAGAACAGATGAAATCCTGGGACTAATAGGGCAAAGGGGCATGGACAGTGAGAGCAGGGATGACTTAAAGCAGGACATGGTCTCAAATGTACAGTGGGGATGCAAAAAGTAAGTTCATCCATTCTAAAATTATACATGCTAGATATCATTGTTTAAAATTGGCTGAACCGATAACCAGGAAAAAGGAAGCGGGCACATTTCTACAGCCTCTACAGGATTGTCCCTTTGTTGAAAGACATAATAAAAACCTGTAAAAGCAGCTCAAGCAAGCTTTACCAGAGTGCTCAGAGCTGTGCTGAATTTCTGAAGCCACCAGATTTCCTATAGCAGAGCCTGAACTGACAGTACCTGGTTGTATCGGAGCAGACAGTCTTATCTTTTCTAACCAGAAGAGTGCACACAGCATGTGGAACAGCCACGTACTACCGTTACCTCTGCAACACTTCCTCCATTTCCTTTAAAATTAGCACAAAAAAAGAGGGTTGGCACACCCCAGCCTGCACACTGAAGCAGGCAACCGGAAACAGTTGGGTGTGTGAACCCTCTCTTCTGTACTTTAGTTGTGAAGGCACTCACTGGCTTCGTAGACCAGGGCGTTGGCTTTGGCCACGGCTCTCTTGTAGCACACATGCAGAGCTGGACCCCACTGGAGACAAACACAAACACACAACTGTGATCTGCAGAGTCCACTTATACTGGAGGTGCTAAAACGTTTAGGGACATTTCCCTAAAAGCAAAATGTGTTTCTTAAAGGTGCATTAACAAAGAGTTTCCCATTAACAAAGAGTTTCCACACTGTCTGATGAATCCACTGACAGTGGGACAGGACGTGGTCTCTGCTATACCCACCCCCCTCACCATGCCAGTGTTGAGGTTCTTGTCGACACGGCAAAAAGTGTGCGGTGCGACCTCTCCCTTGCTGGGGAGCAGCAGGGCGATGTCTGTGATGCCCAGCGTGTTGAGAGCCTGAGAGTCCAGAGCACGACGGTACGTCAGGAACACCCGGTGAGCCGTCGGGCCGCCACTGGAGCTCAGGCTGGCCGAGCGGCTGTACGGAGTTGTCTCGATGACGTACCAGCCCTGTTTCAGTTGCTCCTTCCCCTCATACATAACCCTGCAGGGACAGATCACAACATCAGAAACTTGCCCCTCTGACATACTGCCCATCAGATTTTATGCAGGTCATCACAGCTTTTCAGAATCTGACTCTGATATACTGACTAGAGGCCACGAGAATATGGTATGGAGTACAAACTATATGGTACAATCAATTTATACACAGGTGGGCAGTTTACATAATACATAGGCAAACATGTTTTCCTGTGGCTCATTATCCTTACTGTTTTATATTTCAACAAAACATAATATGGCGTCAAAGTGATTCTTAGTGTGCTCACAAGCACAATAAACATTAGACTGTATCTGTCAGAGTACTCCACTAATCCATCATCACACTCCCCCAACACCGCCAGACTCAGATGGACAAAGGATCAAAGCAGATGCAGCAGAAACAGAGATATCATCTTTTTTATTTCACACATTCGTCTGCATTGTTGCCTACATTGCCCACAATGCAGCTTGACCACTGAACGTGTGGTAAGAACTTCAGATGTGTTATTTTGAGGATCCTGGAACCTGGAGGCTGCAGCAGAGATGCTGCTTTTAAGTCTTTTCCCTGTGCTTAAAGTTGACCTTGTGTGTGTGGTTGCACATCTCTGAAGGTGACAACTGCTGACTGGAACAGACTCTGAACTCTCCCCGATTCTCTTGTCTGTGATCGACTGTAATCCATGATCCACAGACAGTCTTGAAACCTGGCACACGTGTGTGAAGTAAATTAATGTGCTCCACTTTGCACTGTGCTCATCAGTCCTGTGTTAAAATATGCACAAATCCATTTCAGTGGCTGTTTCCTGTAGACTTTGTGGTCAGCCATATTCACTGAACATCTCTTGGTCAATTGTAGTTTGAGAAATACATCTCAACACTGATATTTGGGTTTTATTTTAATTTGTTTGGCAGTTTAAAAAATGAGTTCTCCCTCATCATTAAACACAACAGAGCTGTGATAAGCAGAAAAAGAAAAGAACCACTTCAGCAACAAAGACACACACACCACAGTCCTGCCCACTCAGGTGTCGGTGTCAGTACTGATCTGTTCAGTGTTTCTGCACATCACGCAGCTGCTTTAATGCACTCAGCCCTGATCAGTCATGATCCAACCTGACAACAACAGAATGTACATCAATAGGAAAAGCAGCATATAAGAATGTTTTGCCAAATTGGCTCCACTACAAGCAGCTGAATCAGCTGCTAGCAGGTCCTGTTTGCAGTGCAGCCATGGATGTACAGACAACTATCAATCACTGGATTAATGTGATACTAAAGAAAACTTCAGAACATAAGGATTCTCAGGCAGGTTCTGCAGTGATACACAGAGCACCTTTTTTTAATCATTTCTAAGCTCATCTCTGGACATCTATTCACAATAGACACCTGAGATGCAGGAAATGCATGATGAGTCTAAAAATTGTGCATCATGTCTGTTTATTTGACTGAGTTATGACGTCAAGAAGAAGATTTTTGACAGATATTGTGTTAATTAGGCACAAAGGGATTTACAGAAGCATAACCTGCTCCACCAGCTGTGAGTCAGGATCACCGCTGCTGCTCCAAATGCATCTCAAGTTTTCACAGTTTGAAAACATCTCCTCTGCTGAAACCTTACTTTCCTGTTGTCTGATTTAATCCTTTCATTAAAATATTAGTCCTGCCATAGGACTCTTGAGCGAACTAACTGGTTCCCTGCCTGCTCGCTGTCTGTCAGCTACACCCCATAAAAGGAGAAAAATGTATTCTAATGTCTAACGTAAGAGGATTTATTTCATTACCCTGTGATTTGGTGCAAATAAATAATTCAACATATCAGGAATAACAAAGAAGAGTATGTGGGAAGCTGCTGAAAGTCCAGGACACGACTCCACCCGCTCACCACTATGTTACATAATCCTCTGAATTATATAAGATTAAGCTCCAATATGCATCACATGAGCTAAAACCCTATATGGGAGTGGTGGAGTCTCAGTGATAATTTGGATTCATTCCAAATAACAGAGCAGAATCATTTACAGCGTAACATGCAGGACAACAACCCTACACTCAGAGCTGTAGAAGGAACAGAGGAGGCCCCCGGGAAAAACTCCACTCACAAAGCAACAACTGTCTTCACTGTTAACATGGGAAAAAATCCCCTTTTTCCATCACTAACATACTTAATCTCCCAGAGCACACAGCGCTGATATCTCCAGCCAAACAAGACTCTGCAGGCAGCAAGTGAGGGGCAGGACCTTTACATCACCAGAGCAACATGAGCAAAAGCCATGACGTCAGTGACCGTCGGTTAGTGGAGCTCTGATATCTTTAAGTTTAGTCTACACTTCCAGTAGCTGTAACCAGCTTGTCAGATGTTCTCCTCCCCAGCAACATCCCCCTCCTCTCCAGCAACGTCCTCCCGGGAGACCCTGGGCCTTTTCCAAGCTAGAAGAAATATATAATCCCTCCAGCATGTTCCGGTTCTACCCCAGGGCCTCCTACCAGGTGGAGGTGCCTCAGGCGGCATCCTGACCAGATGCCCGAACAACCTCAACTGGCTCCTTTCAACATGAAGCAGAACTCAGCATCCTCTCTCTAAGGCTGAGTCCAGCCTCTCTACAGAGGAAACTCATGTCAGCTGTTTGTATTCCTGATCCTACTCTCTTGGTCGGCACTCAAAGCTTGTGACAGTTGGTGAGTAGAAGAATATGGACTAACTGATGAACTGAGAGCTTTGCTTCCCGGCTGAGCTCGCTCTTCACTGCAGTGGTCCCTAACCAGTAGTTACACCCCTAAAAATAAAGCCAGTCAGAGAATGTAGTGTGTAAACACAAATAGCTGAATATTTGCCATTAACAGTCAAATCTAAGTCAACTGACTAAATTCTTAGTCAGGTACAGCCCTACAAGTATCCAAGGGTAAATAGGTAAATACCGGCAGAAAAACCAATGTATGTATAAGTGTTGATGTGCACAAAAAGGTACATAAGAAGATATAAACTATAAAAAGTTTTCTTTTGTTCTTTTCCACTTTTGAAAGAAGTAGTCTGGTATATTCTGTATTTTATAAAATGGCCTTTTCTGAATAAAAATAAAATTATAAAAACCCAGAGCACATCTCACCCCACGTCCAGTACGGGTGGTTTGTCTCGTCCTCGGCGGTAGCACAGGTACAGGTGTGGGTTGTTGATGAGGCCAGCGCTCAGCTCGGCCGAGTGTCCGCCCAGCGTCCTCTCGATGCAGGTGAAGCCCTCTGGCACTTCCTCTCCCAGCCCTCGGGCGATCACCGCCAGGTCCGTCACCAGCTCCACCGCCCGGCCCGAGGGAGAGCTGGAGGACGTAGAGGAGAAAGAGGTCTTGCCGTCCTCATCCAGGGGCCTCCAGGGCCCAGCAGGGTCGAGACCTGCCACTACAAAGTAGTCCACCAGCTGGGGACATTTCTCCTCTGTCATGCCGCCTGTCTGCCCTCCACTGCAGAGACACAAAGAAATATTTTAGATCAATTATTCAAAAGGCACAAGTTCACTTCTTGCACTAGACGTCTACAAAACTTCTGCTTTGAAAACCAGGGTGCTGGCACATTTCAGACAGTTGAGGGCACTCACACAGAACAGAAAGAAAACATTTAAATTACAGTGAAATCTTCAACTTTTGTCATTATCACAGAGAAAATTCAATTTGCATGCAGGCCACACACACACCCTAACCCTAACTATGACAGTGAACAGAAACAACCTACAGCAAAAGGCCATAGACAACACATGACCTCCTGGAGGTGTGACCTCAAATCTCATCTGCCAATCAGAGGAGAGACAGAGACAGCCACCTGATGTCTTGTTTCCTTTCCTGCACACAAACATCCACACGTGCACATGGTTATATCAGCACTGGTAAATCTTCATGAACGGTAATGCTGTACATAGTGGTAAATGGTCTTATGCTTCTATAGCACTTTTCTATGCACTGCCGCACACTCAAAGCACTTTCACACGACTAGGAGTAACTGAGGGATCAGTGTTTCACTCAAGGACACTTCATGAGTTAGGAGACAACCCGCTCTGGTGGAGTTTAGTTACAAAACCAATCTGCTGATTGAACTGGAGTGCAGAGAGCAGGGTGCTGTGTGTGTTATAAAGATAGGATGTACTGGGATGCTGAAAGATGCTGGAAGCACTTGTATGTAATCCTAACTGTCCCTTGCCCTCTTGAAAAACTTTTTGTTGAGAGCAAAAATGATGACATGAAATAATTTGGGTATCAGCTCGATAAGACGACAGGATGCGTGAGTGGACATCCTGGATTTTTTGTGAAGACCCTGAACTAGACAAACCCATCTGAGGACGGCGGCTGACCTCAGCCCAGCTTGGCGTGACAAACCCAGCCCTGTCAAAAAAACATGATTTCTGCATTTATACACAAGCTCACAGTTAAGAAGCTGCAGGCAACCGCTGGTGCACCAGTCACACAGTGGTGAACAGATGAGGAGTTTGTTACGCAGCCATTTTACTCAGAGATAACACATTAAACTTCTCTTTTAATAAGCATAAAGCAGCTGCTGAGTCAGGAAAAAACATTTTTGCTTCCTTTTCTGTAAACCAGAGATGTTTCATCCACTTTTTACTGTCATCACAGGGTGAGTGTGGGAGCGGTATAAAGGACAGAAGAGGAAGAAGTACAGTGCCCAGTGGTCAAAGGTCAGCTGGCAAACAGGAAGAGGCCTGACTGCCTCTTTCCTGTTCATCAATGACACCGTGGCACATGTGACAACAGCGTAGCTCGCCATGGTGTTGAAAACACACTGATATATTTTTGAGAACACATATTCACTGATCTCGGAACCTGCATCTTGACACATCTGTAAACATCTGTCTGTATGTGTGCGACCATGATTTCTATGTGCAACAATTTACACTCAAGCGCTGTTAAACTTTGAGGAACTTGTGAATATTATTTTGTGTCATTATTCATGTATAACTAATTTATCTATCCGAGGTGAGGGACTGCTGTGAGGAATATTTATATAAAACCGTCTTTAGTCTCACAACATCAGGCTTATGGTAAAAACCTCCAGCCTCAGTTTCAGGTCAGGATGATCATCGATTCCTGTTTTTATCAGTTAAAAATATTTAAAAAACTAGTTTCAAGTTTTACAGATGCAGGCTTTGTTATACACTCCATTCGGATCTGTTCTGTTTGGATTTTAAGACTTTACTACCTACTCCAAAGGTGCCTCAGGCCCCAGATTTTATTTCAGAATTGCTCTCTCCTAACCACGTGATGTCCTCAGAAAAGACTCTGCTGGCTGATCTGAGTCAGATCTAATCCCAGGTCCTGGGGGGGGGGGGGCCTTTGCTGATGAGGCTTATTAGGACTAAATACAAAGTCCAGCTGTGGCTGTCGGGAATGTGTGGGTATCTGGTCATCAACCAAAGCACTGCACAAATAGTGTTGGCCAGATGATGGCACAGGATGAAAAGTCAGATACCTTTTTAAGACAGAGATCCCAGTAAACTGCCATGAACTTGACCCTTTATTAAACAGCTTTACTTATTTACACTAAACTGAACAAAAATGGCAGAATGAGGCCCCAGTACTTGTTTAGACATCTGCCATGTCTTGCTAGTAGAGACTAGATTGTTAACGTGATGTATTACACACGTGTTGGAAACACAAAGCCTGTGAGTGTTGCTTTCAAAACAGTGAACTGAGTACTGATGTGCGTGAACATAATCGTGGGCATGTTGTACTCACAATGCAGCTGAGTGAGATCATCTCACACCTTTACGACATGATTTGGACTCAGCTGCATTGTGAGTACAACATGTCCACGATTATGTTCACGGATTCAGTTTTTTTCTCAGAAATATTTTTATTAACTTTTTGAACAAAGAAACAGATACCAAAATGTGAACGACGGGCATCTAACATTGACAAGAGGTCTATTCTGTTCAGGAAGAGTAAACCTGTCTGGGTACAGTGAAAAGAGAAATGCGAACATTGCCCGAAGGAAAGAACCCAAAGAACCCAGCAGGTCAATTAGCCCAATTAGTATTCATTCCTGGAGTAAGATGTAAAACAGCCGGAAGTCAGGTCTCGACCTGAGCGGAAAGAGGGGCAAAACAAGATAGAAGAGCAACCATACATGTAGACTATGAGCCCATACGCTAGCCAATCAAAGATGGCCCGAGGAGATATAAAATCCTCTCCCTAACTTGTTTGGGAGTTATGAAAGTGCTCCATAAAAGGTCCCCACACCATTAAAAACCTCTCTTTTGATTTGCGAGCTGAGTAGTATATTTTTTCCAATGCTAAACAGGCCATGATATCTCGCAACCATTGGGTATGGGTGGGCGGAGCAGCATCTACCCACCTCAGCAATATTGCACGCCTGGCCAAAAGCGAGGCAAAAGACAGAATTCGGCGTTTTCCTGGGGACAGGTGCTCAACATTATCACCTGTAGTACCGAAAAGTGCAATCAGAGGGTCGGGTTCTATGTCTGCTCCAACCATTAGGGATAGAGTTTGGAAGACTTCCCTCCAGTATTTCTCCAAACTGGGACATGACCAAAACATATGGACAAGAGTAGCCTCCTCTCTCC
>NW_018128069.1:646763-646993 GCF_001952655.1 Monopterus albus
GACAAGGTAAGATTCAGATCCCGTTCCCATGCGCTTTTAACAGTATTAAGTGGGGCCTGCATTATACCCAACAGCTTATCGTAGATAATGGAGACCAGACCCTTGCATAATGGTTGTAGATTGAGAAGAGCCTCAGCGGTGCTGATGTCTGGTATCTGGGGGAAATTTGGTATCTGACAGTGGAGGAAGTGTCTTACTTGTAAGTATCTGAAAAAGTGAGACCTAGGGAG
>NW_018128069.1:647653-647861 GCF_001952655.1 Monopterus albus
TCATCTGCATATAGAGCCACTTTGTGCTCCGTACCATTCCTCCAGATGCCATTAATATATTTTCGCAGCTGCGGATTGCTAGTGGTTCAATGGCCAGGTCAAACAGTAGTGGGCTTATAGGGCATCCTTGCCATGTTCCCCGATGGAGATTGAAAGGCTGCGATAACTGAGAGTTGGTAAAGACAGTGGCAGGGGGACTTAGGTACAG
>NW_018128069.1:651239-683448 GCF_001952655.1 Monopterus albus
AAAAAAAGTGCAAAGGTAGCTACTCCGTCTGCAAGGTATGGCTATAAATGAATGAGAGAAGAGTGAAGCACACAGGAGCTCTCACGCGTCACGTCTGCTCCATACCACCATTGACTGGAAGCCCCCAAGGATTCAGTTTTAATCTCCTGTCAAATGATCATAACACAAAATGCCCCATCAAACAATATGAAACCATTAATTTTGCCATCAAACATCATCAGAAAGGCACAACCGTCAACCCAAACTGCCTCACCCCAGCAGATGCAGCAAGTTTAATACCTCGACTGCATAATGCAGGGTCAACAATGACCCCTGTACCACATCTGTACTTTCTACATATAGAGAGAATGGTGAAATTCAGCCAGAGTCACACCTTGAGCAGCCAGTGTAACAAGGGGCTGCAGGTTTGCCTAAAGTCATTACAATTCATCCTCAGGGGAACATGAATGTCTGAACCTCATCTCAAGTCAGGCCATCCAAGCTGAGATATTTCCATCTGTGGCACAGCATCAAACCTCCACGGCTGCCCGCTGAACCACTCGACCAGAGCAGCTGAACAAAATGTGTTTAATTACATGCTGCTCCATCAAATATAATCTGCAAACTGCTCCAGTGAGCTGATTCACACAGAACTGCCTTGTCCATGTATCGAGCTTTTGTGTTACTCAGAACTGCTCTAATTTTATCTCAAAGTTCCTGTTTCACCAGGAGTTAGAAGACTTGAAATAAGAAGGTGAGAGGTCAAAGCCTTGGTGTACTGACAAGGCAGCTGAGGTGAAGCCAGCGACCTGTAAGAGGAGAAGACACCTCTGCTTGCTGTGTGAGCTCTATTCTCAGACAAACAGTACAGCTGGTCTGTTTGCTGCAGCCAACATGGCCCATCCTGTGTGTAGCTGTCCTCCTCTCTGATGGATCCACACAGCAAACATCTGCTCTCTCTAACACTGGGAGTCGTCCGCTGGCAGAAAGAGCCAGTTTCATCACAGTAACTTCCCTTTTTAATGGCCAGTGTGCAACAATGGAAACCTCACACATGCTCTCTCTAAATACCTACTGGAAAGCCCAGAAATGCACCAGATTTCCTCACTGACAGTGCACTAGAGTGCATGAGTTTACCTCGTGTCAAAACAACCAGCTGCACAAACTCTCATTTCTCAGTGCACCAAAGGCACCAAAGGAGGACTGTTCCTTTTCACTGGTCAGTATTATCATCAGCAGCCAGTGCTTCATGTGTACCATATACTTCGACCTTCAGTGGACCTCATTTTCCCTCGTCTCCCATTTCCTGTCAGCACTTTACTGTCCATGTTTAAATACAGACAGAAATTCACCTGAAAAAGACTAAAAATGTCACAAAAGTTAGTATATAAACAATGTTTTAGTTGCTGTTCAGGGGAGTTTTTGTCTACAGTTTACATATCCATCACAGTTTCCCAAAGTCTAAAAGCACGCTTGTCTTGTTTTGTCCAAAAACCGAAGATATTCGGTTTAATGCGATTAAAAAAATAGAGGGAAAAACTGCAAATTCACAAATAAGAGAAGCTGGAACACACATTTATGTTAAAAGAAACTATCTTACAAATACAGTAATGATCAGTATAGACCTGACATAAAATACTGAGGCTGCAAATGATACCACTTTATCTGCTAATTATTTTCTTCATTAACTGTTTGGTCTAAAAAAAACTTAAAAAAAACTAAAAAAAATTTAAAGCTCATCACAGTATCCTAGAGCTCTAAATAATTTCCTCAAATGTCTTGTTTTGTCCGACCATTGGTCCACGGCAAAAAGAAAAATAAATAAATGTACTATGTAAGAAAAGAAAAGCAGCACATTCTCATTAATAACCTTGAACATGATTTTAACAGTGGATTATCAAGAGTTTGATAACTTTTTGTTCAAGCAACTAATCAAGTAATTTCTGCTACTCTAAAAAAATATTAATGTCACAGACTGACCTAAAGGTGAAAATGTATCCCCAAGGTTACACCATCACTCGTCCTCGTCAGACCACATCAGCAGCTTGTTGCGTTCATTATTTCTCTGGCTCAGTGTAACATGTTTAATCCCCCAGCAAATGGTAACATCATGGTTGCGTAGAGGAGCAGAGTGATGCTGACCGTCCACAGCTGCAAACTAATGTGAAGTAACGTTAGAGGTCCTGTGATTTGGAGTTTTGTTCAAGATCCACAATTTAACTCTATGAATGGGTTTGTTTTAGGTCAAATCAGCCCAGCTGATTAGTCATCTCCTCTGGAGCGTACACACATGCCAGCAGTGCACTGGCTGCCTGCTGTGGGCACTGAGGTGTGTTCAAGTGCAGCTTCTAGCAGACGACAAGGTGACACATCCTTCAGGTCTGATGGGTTGCAGCCCTGAGAAAACTCAACTCTGTAAATAAAACTTACAGTTTCAGGGTGTCTGGAATAAGAGACTGAGACAATAATGCCTCCTGGAAAACACAAGTGCCTTAGTAAACTGAAAAAACTTCACAAATCAACTGGACTAGATTTCTAGGTCGACGACGTTTCACCTCTCATCCAAGAGGCTTCATCAGTTCTGACTGACTGGTGTTGAGCCGGAGATATTTATCCCCCTCGGTGTGGTTTCAGTTCTTGGTGTTTCTGGAGAGAGGGCAATGCTTTTTGAACAGGAGTCACCTGGAGCCAGCATCTGGCAGCCGCCAGTGGCACTGACCTCTAACATGCTTCTGCTTCAGCCTCCCACAGGGGAGTTACTGCTGATCAGATACTTGCAGTAACGAGCAGGTGAACCTAATAAAGTGACCACAGAGTGTAAGTTGTTACACTGCTGATGATTTATGATGCATGTTGTATTTATTATATTATTTTTTATTAATGTTATGTTTATTTCTGCGTTTACTGTTTTTATCACTGAGACAAAGATGTGTTCTGAAGAACCTTTTCAGTGCCTTAATACCAAGAAACACTTCTCAGGACTAAGTGCTGCATCATTCATGCACTGAGGAACATAGTATATACACACACACCAATATCATATGCATATTTCCACACAGACGTCTGCAATAATATCAGTGTTTGCAGTTTAAACTGTCATGGGAAGCAAAAGTAGAAGCACTGTAGCAGTTCATTATCAAACAGTTACCTGGGTCTGTCGTAAAGTGGAGGGAAGAGAAGCCTGAGAGGAAGTCTGAAACCTGAACCTCTCATCATAAAAATCATAAAGCATGCCAGGCTTCCTCAATACTTCTCTAGACAGTGATATGACTGTTGACACAGGACATGCCATGTTAATGCTGGGTGTGACTGCAGCACAGTTAAATGTGGAAATGGGGTCAAACACTTTCCAGGTGCAGCCTGATTAAAACTAACTGTGGCTGCTGACCAAAAAAGTTTCAAGTCTGCAGAGAGGCATGAGTCAGACAATGGTGTGGACCCTGTTCAGGCATTTTAACTACAACATCTGACAGTTTGACCTTCTGATGGGTCTAATGTGAGTGCTACAAGCCTTAACACATGCATGGCCTGAGACAGACCACCTGACCAGCGTCCTTGTGATAACAGCAGCTGTACAGGTAAACTAGAAAGAGACTAGTTCACCATCTCTCATAGCCACAGGGAAGAATGGGAGCTGTCTGGGGTTTGTGCACAGTAACACAACATACTAAATCACCCACTGCATCCTTTAAGATCTAATCCCACACACCCCTGCAGCAACTCGGGTCCCCTCCACACCACTGACTTTACAGACCCGTCCCACTTAACTGTCTGCATTTGTGTTTGTAGAATTTATCATCAGGCATCATCTTAATATTCACTAAATTCAGCCTGCAGACAGGAACACAATCAGTTAAAGTTAAACACACATCAGTTAAAACTATAAATGGTCTCTTTCACTTCTCCAGGCCTTGAAAAGTTCTTCACTTCGCAAGCTGTGATGAGATGCCACAGCAGACATTTATAGGGTCACAAGCTAAAAAGGCTGGAAGCTACATGAAGAAAAGAAAAAAAAAAAAACAAGGGCTGCTCAAAACCGAAAGTGGTGCACTTGTTCACACGCCTCACTGTGAAGCAGGTGATGCTGCAGGCCTGCTGAGCAAACAGAGTTTAAACAGTAAGTAAATTGGTAACGCCCTGATGCATCCTGCTGCTGTGAGGGTCGGTTTAACTGTGGGGTGTCAATCAATCTGTCTCTTTCTGGAGTTTGTGGTGCTGCTGAGCTGTAGATGCAACTCTAATATCCTGTTGACTATCCTGGTGAAATATGATCTGCCCCCCAGCAGAACAACAGCGCCCAAAATGACTTTCAATAGTCACAACTGTTGTCTATCAATTCTGAGACTAATCAATCAAGCAGCTACTCAATTCAGTAACAGTCACAACAGGCTGACGAAAGGTGAGAGTTCGACACGTGGTTGTGATGAGGCTTTTTCACAAAACTGGTGACACGTCGACTGAAACACACTGCTCTTCTCGGTGTTAATAAAAGACCCTTTGCCACTTTACCATTCTATTCTGAGCTGTGTGGCCACCAGCACCAACACTTTACTTCCTTTGACAAGTTATTTATGAAGCTGCATCTCTAAAAGAAATGAAGTTGGTCTTACTGTGAGCCAGTCATTCGATCACGTCAGCTTGAGCAAAGGTCCCCGTCTCCTATATTCTGTGTGCCGTCAGTCGTACCTGAGAAGCTGGCCAAGGCGTGTAGTTTAGTTTTGGAAGACAGTTTGAAAAGCTGCTGTGGGTACGAGAGGCAGCGGACAACAACGGCTCTTTGTCTGCTCTGGCTGTTACAGCATCTCACACGCCGGTGCTCGTCTCTCAGCACATTCAGTGAGATAATGAGTGAGCAGCACAGTCACATGTTTGACTCCCGCTGCACAGAGGAGGATACAGAGACGTCCCAACCCTCAGGTCCCATCTGTACTAAACCACTGTCAGGAACAGCACAGCTTCTGAAACGGAGTGAGTGAGAAATATCTCAACCCACTTGTGACGAACTGGCTGATTTTGTCACTAACCTCACCTCAAGAGCCAACAGCTTCCTGTTCCAGCGGTCTTCTTTTCTAGTTTCACTGCTGCTGTTGTTTAGCGTCACCGGGACCAAAACCCTGTTCTGAATTCCACCAGTGATGGACTCACACAAACCACATCTTAACGAAGACAACACGAAATTTCACCAGGAGGTTCAGGCCTTTCATTTTCTGTAGGCAGGAACAACTAAGCAGCGAATCAGACAGAGTGTTTACGTTCAGGCCAAGCTCATTTCAGCTACAACACCCACATCTGCTCTGCAAGGTAAAAGTGAGAAGGAAGCGAGTCATAAACTGAAAGTGAAAGTCTGTATTTTATATTTAGCATTTATAACCTGTGTATAAACATGTAACAGTAGTTTATATCACCAAGTAATGCAGCTGTAAGCAGATGTTAGTGTTTATTCATTATTTTAACTAGGGTTAATTTTTGCAACTAATGTGAACAGTTTAATGTGTTAAAAAATTATGGTATTATGCATCCGTTTTTTAACTTCCTGTGGCTATATACCAATGCTTCCCCCACTTCCTGAAGCTAATGCAAACTCACACTAGTTATGGTGAAGAACAACGAAAAATTCTACTTTAAAAAATGACCAGATGGCTCGTTGGAAAAAAAACTAACGTGTGCACATCCTGCAAAGCCACATTTCATTATCACCGAAGTAATTCATCTTTGATGCATCACCTGAGAGTGAAACATCCAGGTGCTACAGCTTAAACATCAGGGACACTCCACCAGGCTGTGTTACTACAATGTGGTGCTCGAGGTGGGTCATTATCCATCGTCACTATGCTTTACCTAAGTGGACAGCTAAAACCTGTCACCCTGTTAAAACAGTAGAGGGTGGCTGTTCATAATGCAGAGCCCTCTATTCGTCTTTTTGGCTTCTGTTCAGCCTTTTGTGAAGTCACTGAAATTCAATTTGTGGTATTTTTCCTGAGAAAGAACAACAATAGGTCACAAACTGAAGTCTAATTTAAAATTATGCAATTAAACAAATATGATTTAAAACCAACTTCCTTTGCATTTATTCTGCGTTCATTTGGTATTTAGACTAGAATGACTGAGTTCACAAGTTTGCATGATTAATGACAGTAAAATTAGCAATTCATTTGTTAATTTTTAAAAATTGATTCACAGCCCTAATTTTAGTTCCTCCTGTGGAAACAGACGTGGATGCTGCTGTACTGACAATGTAGTGAATCGCAGCTGGAATAAAATGTCTTCATCGGGGGGTTAAAGCTGTTGATAAAAGTGAAAGTGCTAAAACTGATGATGATGGTCTGTGCTGTGCTGACAGTGTGTCACACTGAGGGACAACCTGCACAGCCTGGTTTGCACGTGGCCCTACAGAAATCTTGCTTTTGTAGTTCAGTCTTTCTACAAAGTTACAAACACTAAATATAATCTAGATCTGACCATTTAGGCCATAATGCAAAGTCCTACATCCAAAGTGATCTAATACACGGTTGTTGCTTGCACGTGTTTGACTGGTTCATGATGATGTGTTTCAGCAAAAGCTGAATTCAGCTTCTTTCCAGATGACCTGTGTCAAACAGCGGCTGATCTAGTCACTCTGTTGTCCTGGAGCGAGTTAAGCGTACTTAGGCCGGGCCTCTGTGCCGACCAGCTCAGAAACGCTAACACCAGGTTCAGCTATGCAAAGCCTCCTCAGGGGACACTGGGACAGTGTGTGGTGCTCCCTCCTGGGAACCAGCAGCACCCAACTGTCTGCAGTAAACACTGACCATCCTCCAGGGATCGGAGGATGACTCGTCTGCAGCCGACCTGGGTTGTTGCACACAGACGCAGAGTTGCAACAACCACAAGCTGCTGAAGGAGACCTGAGGATCCGGCGTCTAAATTTAGTGGGTCGGCTCACGTCACACACAGCTGCACTGGGAGGACACACAGCTGGGCTCAAAATTATTCATATGTGACGATGCCACGCTCATGACATAAGCATCGACCAGAGGAGTAAACAAACAAACACAGCACAGATCTACTAGCTTGATAACTGATTCTTTGGCTTCATGTTCTCAAACTTGATGCTTTTAGTTTAATGTTACATTAGTAGGTACATTTAATCCTTTTGCATTTTGGGCTGTTAGACAAACAAAGCAAGAGGATGGAGGAAATTACACGTTTTTTTTTATTCTTACAGTTTTCTGATGTCATAGTTGTTTAAACAATACTTATATTTGATAAACAATTAAAAGTTCTGTTAGCTCATTAGTTGTAGCCCTGGTCTACATAGTTTTTATTAAAATAACATTTTTGCTGTTCGATATGTTTATGCCTGCAACTAAAGATTTTTTTATGATCAATAAAAATAATCTGTTGCACTTTTTATTGTTTTACTATCTTTTGGCTGTTTTCTGGAATTTTATGAACAAAATAATGAATAGAAAAAATAAAATAGTTGAATGAAAGTAACTGTTAGCTGCGGCCCTGATACATCTCAGTATATGAACTGTATCCTGTGGAGGCGGAGGGCACGCAGGCAGGTGAGTGTACAGACAGCTGCAGACACATTTCAGTGGACATCCTGAAGCTGGATCTCAGGACAAACACTGTGAGCATGTCTCAAGTGGCAGGAGGACATTTGCGACATCAGCAGTAAACTAGAGGGTGATTCACACAGAGGATGGAGACTACTGACTGCTGTAATTCTTCACAAAGGTCAGTGGATGGAAATCTTCCTGAACGTCGACACTGATTCCACCGACAGCCACAACTCGACCTCAGTACGTTTCCACATGCAAACAGCAGGGCACAGACACCAATACGATGGACTGACAATCACCACAACTTACAACTGTGATCTCAATGCAACATTAAAGAACAGGCCAGTGAGAACGAGTTGCTAGCACCCTTAGGCTGTTTCAAAGCTGTGAAAAAATGTAGCCCTCTCCATTCATTTCTATGGGTGACTACGTTCACTGCAGCCGGCACTGCTACAGCAGGGAGCTCCGGCAAAACAATGTAACCCAGTGGGGCGAAAAAGTTTGATCTGGTTCAACTGTCACCGTACCACACAGTGACATCATCCGGCAAAGGCACTGTGTTGACCAATCATGTGCGGGGGATGATTGGGACACGCACATCCATGGGGAGAGGACTCTTTGTTCACCTTGTTAGCATTCACTGCTACTCACTGTCAAATCTGGGCCACAGTTAACACACCATAACAACACGCCATGCATTTTCCTTAGTACTAGATGTTAAATGATGTTTTTATCTATTAGTGCCGACACACTGGTGGTAAAATTGGTGCTAAGGTAGAGTCACTATGTTAGCAGCATGGCTAACCAAAACACAACGAACATTCACAGGCTGGAAGCATGACCTGTTCATAACGTGGCCGTAACACAACTACAACACTCCCCCTGCAGCCCCTCACCCCCCAACCAACGCAGCCCTGTGCGTTAAAACACAACAGCAGCTTTTTTGCCGGATCAGTGTGAACGCCCACACACAGAACCGGATTATCCTCTTGAGAGGCCCCAGGGCAAACATTTGTTGGGTTCCTGGGGCCTCCACAGTGCATGATGAAACTGGGGTGAACAAAATAAGAGCAGCACAAACAAGTATTTTGATAATCAAATAACATTTTAGTTAAAGTTTCCAGCACCTGAAATGTGATGACTTGGTGCTTTTCTTGGTCACACGACATGACAATGAATTATCACACCCTGTTCTGTGAAAAATAAGCAGTTTTCCTGTTTTCTAGCATTTTAAAGTCCAAACAATTGATAAGTTAAGCGACTTTTCAATTAACTGTCTGACTACAGGTTGAAAACAATCACTGGCTGCAGCATCCACTGACCTCTGCTGTCACATCTCTTTTATTTGTATTGTGCAAATACAAAAACTAAGCTATACTGTGCTCAACTTTTATGGTAATGCAGTTAAATTTCTAAAAATATCTGAATAAATCCTTTATCTTTCTGAATAAAAGACAGATTTCTTTATTGTGGGGCCTGCAGTAAGGCTACCATAACACTGCAGAAAGAAAAGTGTGTGAGCGAGCTCAGTGGAGCAGATGGTGACAGAGGACGGAAGGCGGGTCCAAGCCAACACGACTGAGGGCGACGGACACACAAACCCACCACACTGTTACCTCATTCTGCTGATGACTCCATGCAGAGTGAAGTACAACAGAGTGAGTTTAGTGACAACAACAGCACATACAGACTCCTGAGCTGCTGCTCTTGATTGCAACTGCCATCTTGGTACAGGGATGCCAGTTTGGTTTTGGCATTTCTTCTATTAGACCCTTCAAAACCAACTAAAACAATAAGAACCAGGCAGAACCCCCGATGCAGTAAGGTGGTGAGACAGACAATTAAAAGGGCAGGGGTTAGAAGTCGCAGCACCACAACAAGTGATGACCAAAGTCAAAGCTGGGTTTCCCACAGAATGATCCACAGCAACAGCCCAAACCCAGTGATATTCAATTCACTATAAATGTAGGAGAATGAAAAGCAGAAAGTTTTCTTTAAGGGCATGAAATTCATCAAACATTTGGCTTTTTGTTTAAATGAATGCCTTACATGGTGCGTGGCTTATGAAAACAGTTGCTGATTAATTTTCTCCCATTGTAATCAATATATTGAATCGATGCAGCTCAAGCAGTCCCAGAGCACAAGGTTTTTAATTTCCTGTCATACTGGACAAAGTAGTAAATCTCCATGTTGAACCTTTTACTTTAAAAATGCATGAAAAGATGAATCAACTAATAAATGATTTGACTAATCATTATGCTCTAGTTCGAACCAACCCCTACTACTGTAACAGACAGCAACAGCAGGGTGCTGCCTCGTTTTAACCAAAATAAAACCATAATAATCTGCTTATTGGTTGTTCTCTTTATAAACCGCAACCACCAAGGAAACCAGACATGAAGAGAAATCATCTGTTAGCAAACAGTATCGATCGCCTCTCAGTCCTGACACCATCAACTCTACAGAGCTTCTACACTTTTCGCTGCAATGCTAGTTTTCAGATGACGGTGTGGATCAGCTGTCAGCCCGCAGCCAATGAGCTCTCTGTGCTCCTGCTGCTTTTTATTTATTAATGAGTCTCTCACTGGGTTTTCTTCTGTTTTCCTGTTGCTTTCTTGAACAAACCTGATCAAACAATCATCCCATTAATCAATCAGTGTCATTAGAAAATTAAGCTGCAAATATTTCATTAATCAATTTGTTTCTTTTTCAAGCACAACTCTAAGTACAACCATTGTTCAATGAAGCATAACTATCAGAACATCTCTGTGTTCTAACCAATTTCCCGACAAAAAAAGGCAAATACACAGACTTCACAAAACTCTTTAGGAAAACCTGATCTATTTTTCTCTATTCTCACATTTTATAGCTCAAACAATTAGTGGTGAAGATCGATGGGAGATTAAACATTGATGCAGCTCTTTAATTATGATTAGCGAGACTCTGTTACATGAGATTTTTCCCCTCCTGTTCAGGAAAGAGGCCGCCCACTTCCAATGTGATGAAAACTGAAAACAGTTACACAACTTGGTACACACCCTTTAGAAAACATTCATAGCATAAAAAAAACCAGAAACGTCTGTGGGTGTGTCCTCAGAGACCTGTGAACCCTGAGGAGCCGCCGTCTGTCCAAAAGCCTGACAGGAGACTGTGAAGGTAGAGCAGCGAGTCTGCAGCAGTGCCGAGGGTCTCGATGCATTTAGAGCTGCCACAGTTAGTCGACTCTAACAGTCAACAACAATCTGCTGTTTAACTGTGTGAAAGTCAGTATTTGCTGGTTCAAACTTAACTGTGATGCTTGATGCTTCTCTTTTTCATATCTGAGTATAACCTGTTGTTTGATCTGAGTATAACCTGAGGATTTTAAGATATTGGACTTATTGTTAAATAGAACAAGCAAACTAAATACAGACAATGACAAATGAAAGTGGCCTCCTCCAGGATGACAGAGCCCCCCCATCCGCAGGACATGAGGGGTCACTGACTAGTCTGATGAGGATGACCATGATGTGAATCAGATGCTGTAGCCTTCCCAGTCACCAGGTCTCAGCCCAGGTGAACAGCTATGGGAGATGTTGGAGCAACGTGTTAGACAGCGTCTCCACCATCGTCATCAAAACACCACAAGGAAACATCTGGTGGAAGAACAGTGTTCATTCCTCCAGGAGGGTTCAGAGACTTGAAGAGTCAGTGCCAAGGTGAAGCTGTTCTGGTCAGAAGTTCATGGCTGAGTGAACCACCTGTATTTTCTTTGCATATACAAGATGATGACAATGAAGCAGATGTGCATTTTAAACATCTGTGCATTTAACCTTCTGCTGCTGCAGGCTTTGCATTAACCTGATGCAGTACAGTGTTCAATGTGTTACCATGTGCGACCTAGCACTGTGACCTTTACCCTGTGAAACTGCAGTCACGTTAACGTGCATGAGGTGCACGTCAGTGCCGCCTGTTCTCTGAGAAAATAAGTTTCTTTGTATAAACCTTTCCTCTGAGACCCAGGCTAGTCTCTGAAATTCTCCCGTGCATAGTCTTCACTCTGCAGCGACAAATTCTTTAAAAGAGGTGACACGTTCTGACAGGTTTATCCCAGATGCCCTGCCAACACAAATATGTTTTTACAGTGGGTCTGGTACTGCTTTGTATGGAAGCTCATTTCCGCCAGTACAAAAAACATTTTTGGATCTACAAAGTCATAATTATGAGATAAAAAGTCGAAATTTAGACTTAGTAAGTCAAAATTATGAGATAAAAAGTCGAAATTTCGACTTAGTAAGTCATAATTATGAGATAAAAAGTCAACATTTCGACTTAGTAAGTCATAATTATGAGATAAAAAGTCAACATTTCGACTTAGTAAGTCATAATTATGAGATAAAAAGTCAAAATTTCGACTTACCTAAGTCATAATTATGAGATTTTTTAACATTTAACTTCAAGCATTTCTCAAGGCAACATTTCAGTGAATTTTCCAAGGAGATGGATTGTGACTACATTGATGATTACTTTAAGCGTGGCTTTACCACAGAGGAAATACTTCATTTACTCTCTGATTCTCACGGGATTGTACTAAGCAAGCGCACCCTTGAGAGGATTTTAAGCAAGAAGCAGCTCTGGCGTCGAAAGAACAAAACCAGTGTGGCTGATGTGGCAGCTTTCATTGAACAGCAACAGGAAACATCTGGTCAGTCTCATGGTTATAGATGGATGCACCAAAAATGTTGGCTGCATGGAATTGTAACTGACAGAGAAACTGTTCGAATTCTGCTCTGTTTATTGGATGGTGAAGGTGTTGATCTGAGGTCGAGAAATAGACTGCGAAAGCGTGTTTATCACAGCTGTG
The DNA here is from genome assembly GCF_001952655.1 of Monopterus albus. Classification (NCBI taxonomy): domain Eukaryota; kingdom Metazoa; phylum Chordata; class Actinopteri; order Synbranchiformes; family Synbranchidae; genus Monopterus; species Monopterus albus. The sequence continues at coordinate 663,609 of NW_018128069.1, forward strand.
GTCCAAACTATGTCTGGCACATTGATGGCTATGATAAGCTTAAGCCATTTGGAATTGCAATAAGTGGATGCATTGATGGGTTTTCAAGAAAGATGATCTGGCTTGAAGCTTACAAAACAAACAATGACCCAAAGATCATTGCAGGCTACTACATGGATGCTGTAATCAGCGCAGGTGGATGTCCTGCCAGAGTCAGACTTGACTTAGGAACAGAAAATGGATATGTTGCTGAGATGCAGAGGTTTTTGCATTTTTCTGAGACTCAAGCTGAAAGAGACAGTGTAACCTTTGGTCCAAGCACTGGAAATCAGCGGATTGAACGATGGTGGCTGATCTTGCGCAGTCAATGTGTTCAGTTTTGGATTGACCTCTTTGACAAACTAAGAGCAGATGGCTACTTCTCAGACAACTTCTTGGACAAGTCCTTGGTCCAGTTCTGCTTTCTTCAAACAATACAGGTATGTGCCCAGCAGTATAACGTTTTGTAAGAGCCCCAACTGACCATCATTTATTAAAGTGTCCTGTGCATATAATTGTTCAAATCTAAATAATACATACTGCAAATGTAACAAATAATAAAGCTGCACAAGCATGTGGACTGTGGTACAGATTCTATATCAAATAAAAATGATGCCTCATTTGCCCTGTGTATAGATCATAACACAATGAACTTTTTTTTTTTTAATTTTGTTGTCTGATTAAAAAAATAGCTATGATAATGCAGCCACAACAAAAGGTGGACTGCACTGCATTTTATGGTAGTGTTACTGTGGCAACTCATCAAATTGAGTACAGAATGATTTCACTGAGGCGGCAGTTTCCAATTACCAAATATTTGTGTACTGAATTTGCCTAAATATGATCTGCCACCCTAGGAAGAACTTAATGAGGTTGTATCAACTTGGAACAACCACAGAGTTCGTCAAGTACACAATTCACGATCACCTCATGGACGCCCATCCATCTTGCATGCTGTCCCTCAACTGTACGGAGGCAGAGAGTGTTTGCACCATGTGGACCTTGAGAAGGTTCAAATCTGCCTGGATGAGTGCATGTTTAAGGACTTCCCATGTGATGAAGACGTGTTCCATGTCTGCGTGGACTTAATGTCAGAGTATAATATGAAACTATCTGCTCTGAGGTAGTATTCAAAATAGTAAACTTCATCTAAAACAAGATCACTCAGAGAGCACATGTACCTCTGCCAAGGAACAACATTCACTCACACAAATGGGTCCCTTGTGAAAAATAAGATCCAGAACAACACAAATGTGTTAAACATTAACTGCACATTTATCCACTTAAACACAAACTTCAACATTTATTTAGTAATTATAACTCACTATGTCAAACAGTTAATTTTGACTCAGGTTCTTGGTAAAATCTAGCAACTGCAATCCATAAAAACATCTCAGCCAAACTCTACCTTCACAGACTATTCAGGGTGAAAGTTATTTGTTACATTTTGATATACCGTACCACTTTTAAGAATATGTTGGTATCGTAAATGAACTTGAACAAAAACTGAGCATGAAAAAGTAGCAGACAAATTACCAAATATATTGAGGCCATGTTTAACTGTCTCCTGCCGTAGAACTTCTTTCATAGGTAAAACCTCTGCAAATTCTACAGAGCTGAAGTCTGAACATTTGATGGCACTCCAATTGTCGCTCTGATGCTGACACATACTTAAAAAATCTGTCCACAAGATGACTCTCCACAGAGCCAAAAACAGCTTGCTCCAGAAGTACAGGTGACAGTTTTACAGGAAGGTACAGCTCTTTTTGCCAGTCAAATTTGATTATTCAGCCTATACTTTCCCACTCTTGTTTACCAAAATCATGACGTAGATATGGCACCTTAAAGCTATTTCCCATAGTGCACTGCTCATAAAAATCATTCCAGAATTCACTGACTTATTTATTCAAAGGTACTGAAATGTTTACTAAAATACTCAGTGTTTTGAAGTTAATTTCAGGATAATTCTTAAAATGTTGAACTTAGTTATTTTGCTCTGAGGTAGTATTCAAAATAGTAAACTTCATCTAAAACAAGATCACTCAGAGAGCACATGTACCTCTGCCAAGGAACAACATTCACTCACACAAATGGGTCCCTTGTGAAAAATAAGATCCAGAACAACACAAATGTGTTAAACATTAACTGCACATTTATCCACCTTGACAGAGGAGACCTGACACTGGTCTGGAGACACAGCCCTGACAAGGCCCAGCTGGGCTCTGGGTGATAGTCTGTCCTCTCAGCTGTCATCCAGCTGTACAGTATATCCGATTATTAAAGAAGAAAATGACAAGTATTATAATTATTTTGCCTCTGTCTCTACTGTATTTCACTTTGTTTAGCCATTAGCAGATTTTAATTCCTGTCTAAATTTAGTCAAGAAAATTGGTATAATTTGGGTTTTAAAGATTGTATTTCACTTTGTTGTCACTCTGAAAATTACAGATGACTTCATGTGCATGAGCCACATGAAGATAAATTCAGGGTGCACATACAACAGCCCAGGGTCCGCAGGAGACCTCTGAAGCTGTTGGAGCTGCAGTGCAACAACCAGGCCCGAGCAGCTGCTGGGGATTTAAACCTGCACCGCTTCATACCCCCAGGTTCCATTATCGGACAAGACTGCTCTGCTTAAATGTTTAATTTACTTCCAAAGACGCTGGTGCCTGTGAACAAGCCTCTTGTAAACATCGTTAAAACTGCCCGTGTTCCGTGTCTCCTGGGCCAGTTTACAAAGTGACAGACGGTGGTCGCTGCAGCTGCAACGCAATCCAACCTCGATAGTTCCAATGTCGGACGCGAGCCTCCTCAGGCTCCGTGTCTGATCCACTTTGGTGCAGTTAGCGGTGTATTGCAACTTAAACGTGCAATTAATTTACCCCAGAAACAAACTATTCCCGTCCCACGCTAGCGCGGCTTAAGTCGGTAGCGACAAGCAATGACGCTTATTTCAAATTCTTAAACATTTACGAGTCGTTGGCTAGTGAACGTTAAAGCTGTTGACAGACGCGATAAAAACGGGTGAAAATACACGGAGCCCGCACTTTTTAAAGGTCTGGATCTGTAGGTAAAATATTTCGGGGAGAAACCGAAAGACACGAATCGAAAGAAAGCGTGTCCGATAACAGGCGCACAGACGTTCCCGTTAAACGCCATCTCTTCGGCTAGCTCTCCGTGTTAGCTAGCTAACGGGGCGGCTGCTTTGAGACGTTACCATTACCCGGGTCTGTTTATACGGTAAATAAACTCGGTAAAGACGTGATAATCTGTGTCGTACCTTGTTGTGTCTGCTGGTTTTTCCCACAGATAACTGGGAGGATCATGTTTAGGTCATTGTCTCACATGTGACGTCCATGTCTGCTCAGCCGCAGCGGTGTCAAACTACAAACAACAGGCCAACAAACAACAACCTTCCGGTCACAGCGCTCAAAATAAAAGCCTCGTTAAGAACAAAATGATCAAGTATCGCTGGATTACCGCTGTATTTGTCAAAATACTGCAAATGTACATCAATTAAAGGAATTTTTTAAAATCTACCTTCACTGAACCTTAAACGGGTTCACCTACCAGCGATCATTGGTGTAGCTTTCTGTAGAAGTTGTAGTAAAAGTAATGAGTAGTGGAAAAAGTACTCATACCTTTTACTTAAGTAGTAATACTGTAAAAATACTCTGTAGCAAGTAAAGGTCTTGCACGCAGAATGTTACTTAAGTAAAATTACAAAATTATAAGCATCAAAATATAGACTTACTTGTAGCAAAAGTAAAAGCAGTCATTGTGCAAACTGGCACATTTTACAGGTGAAGCTGTTTTAACTACCTTATATACTGTAGACCTTCTTATAATGCAAAGTACTTTACATCCTGCTGGGCAGCTGGTGAATTTACCACTGGGGATAAAGTGTGTCTCCTCTCTCTCCATCCATCTATATGCCACCACTACGTGTCACTGTGTCCCCTCTCTCTCCCTGTACCTTTCTGCAGGCATCCCTGGTGCTGGAACTTTATGTTTCTGATGACTTTGTAAAGTGTCTTGAGACGACATATGTTGTGATTTGGCGCTTTACAAACACAACTGAACTGAGGATTCTACTGTGTTTGAGCTTCATAAAGCCACATGTTAAGGCGGAAGTGTTGCACTGAGGTGCATACCTAATCAAGTGGCCAGTGAGTGCATGCACACGCTTTCTGTACAAAAATAACAAAGGGAAGTGAGGGGTGCAAGAATAAGTGTTTGGGTTGTTTACTTAACCGCCACCATTTAAAACATACGACATTAAGAAACAAATAGCCAAAACTTGAATTCAAGTTTACCTAAGCCAGCAGTTCTCAAACCTTTTCTGTCATTCCCCACTTTTTTGAGGTTCTACATTCTGCCAGTTTGCTCTGAAAGAAGTCGAGTGGCTTATTGATGTGACTGGGGTGTGTTGTCTCTAAGTGTCTTAATTTGTTGGGTCTCATTCTGTCAGCTACCAGCGGTTTAAAACAAAACTCACATGCGTCCCTCCTCTGCCCCCACCGTGAATCCAAGAGCAAGATAGGCCTCATTATATTTTCTTTAAGGCTAATGCCCGCTACACACACTTCTGCGTTCCGCTGCAATTAACGTGCCGACCTTAAATAATTTTCGTACAATGGTTCCACTTTTTTCTTCTGGTCCCATCATGTTGTTTTAATTGACATGTATTGATGACCTCTTTGTTTGTGTGTGGTCGTTTTGTTTTGAGTGGATGATCTTAATTGTTAATAAAGCAAACTGTAGCAATAATGAAGATAGGCAGAAAACAAGACAAATTTCCTTCAGTTGGTTGCGCCCCACCTGCCTTGTCTTTATTCCCCACTAGCGGGGCGCGCCCCACACTTTGAGGACCCCTGACATAAGTAAACATCCAGCAGTTTACACTGGGTTGATTTAGTAGCTTCTCTGGAGTTCATGCGAAAATGTTAAAAACAACCACAACAATTCTTATTCGAACAACAGTTTTTATTTATTTATTTTTGTTTGCTTTTGTTCTAATTATGAAAAAGATAACTTCTGCTTTTATTCTGAAATCAGCTCACGTTGATTTCCGGTGTTTTGCAGTGACCTCTCCTGCAGCTGCAGCTGTCAGACACACTGACCTGGGCGAATGAATGAATGCTGTTTACGCATATTAAAATAGCGTGTGCATGTGTGTGTGTGTTCTAATCAAGGATCAGTTGTCATCACAACCCTGCACTATAAATCCGACTGTGCCAAAGGTACAAATACTGTCCAATATTTGTCCTGTACTGTATGTTAATGCTGTACTGTGCATCACCTTAATAGAGACACTTTTCTTTTCACTGCAGCAGCACCAAGTCCAGAGTTTACCTGCTAATAAGTTCTTTATATATCACAAAGCAGTTTTGGTATAAAACCCCCCTGCAGCTGCCGGGACAGTGCTTCCTCCTCTGAGCTGTGGCAGAGACATAAAGAGGAAGTTCTGTAATTCTGGCAGATCCAGTTATCATCATGTACTCACATGCCTGACATCTCAGCTTCAGACAAACACACACAGAGCCCTGTGAAGTCCGCTTTAAAATGTGAGATTGTCCTTAAATGTTTTGCAGCTTTCTGTCTTTTCTCTACTCTTTATGTTTTATGCAAAATATTGGATCATTCACCAGTTACTGAAACCACACGAAACAACTGAGATGGAGACAACTACACACTGATGCTTTTTTAAAAACCAGTTTGGAAACTAGTGGTTTACCTTTACCAGTGTGCAGTATCTTACACTTACAGTACATGTATCTTACTTTCACTTATGTAAACTCTTAACCTGTAAAGTAGTTACAAAATGGCCTAAGATGGAAGTACAAGAACCTCAGAACAGAGTACAGCACCCTATGTAGTACATGCTGTATCAACACACTGTACTGCAGTATATTTATCTAAATACTTCACTGCAGTACACCTACTGTAAATAAATACAGCATTATGAATGACAGACTGCAGCTGTTCCAGGTTGCATCAGTTTATTTCCTGGAAAAGAAGGTGAAAGTACAGTCTCTTTAAAAATCTCTCCTGTTAGCTTCAGAAGCACCGATGGTTGGAAAACATAATATGTACAACACACTCAACATTCCCTGGTTATTACAATAAAAACCTGAATACAACAAATGTCAAATTTATTATTCAAATACAAAGCAACAGATGCAGAAGCTCATTTTATTTTCGGGAGCCCCAAACATGAGAAACAAACACCAACAATAACATTAGTAATGTGAGAAATTAATATAATACATCAATAAAAAATATAAAAATATGAAATATGGCCTTTAACTGATCCCTAGTCTGCACACACAAAACTGTCGCCTCCTGTTGGCTGAATCTGGAACTGCACGTTTGACAGGTTTATTGCATAACAGCAAGATGCTACAAACACAGACACACAGCTGAGTGAAAACGTTTAAACCTCCATTTCTCCTCCACACCGACTCTTTGACCTTCTAACTGATGTCTGCTCTTATAAACATGACAGAGCGTAAAAATAAAATGCTGCTGCTTCTAAAATGAACATTGGGTCATTTTTAAAAAGAACAAATTGTCTCTTAAAAAAAAAGTTTCCTCTTGGGCTGATCGCTCTGATCTTTGTTCATGTGAAAACATTTTGGACACAAACTGCTTTGTCTTCACACTTTTCCATCTCCGTCTGATTTGATCTGACAGGTTTCAGTCTGAATCCTGAAAATGCTGCTGTAAAGGTAAAACTCTGCAGAAAGTGCAGTCAACCAGGTAGACATTAGAATACGAGTTCTGCAGACTCCACTGCAAAAAAACAACCCCACAACAAACCACTGAATCTGAGCCTGTTGGGAGAAGCAGAAACCTGGTTCTGCTCGTTTGTGGGATTTAGTGGAAATGAGAAACGGGAAGATTCAAAAATGTGGATCCTCCATTCACTGTAAAGGGACTTTAATAGGACTGAAATTCATGCCGTTTTTTGACAAAGAATAAAAAGGAAGGGGTTAAGGTTGGGAAAAGGGCAGGACGAACCACAACAACGGAGAGAAGAAAATAAAGAGTGAAGTCCACGTTTGCTGGTCAGAACAGGTAAAACAGGTGGCTCTGTTGAGAAGCACTAGCTTTAAACACAGACACAGTGGCTTGTCATGGTGAATGCCTGCAGTGTTCTGAAACGACTAAACAACAAGACTTCACACGCTGCATCACATAAATAAAGATCTCTGATAATGTTCCTGCCGCTGAGAAACAGATCGGGCAGCAGGTTTTACAGTATGTACAGAATCCCTTTACACAAAGAAACCTAATGCTTCCAAACATCTCCAGGTGCTTTTTTTCTGCAGTGTCTTGTCATTACACCGATACAACACATCTGCAATAAGATGCTGACAGCCAGCGCATTGACCCCTGCCACTTATCTGTCGGGCTGCATAGTGTTTTCAGACTAAACCTGACAGTTCATCAGAGCCTGAACCACTGGCTGCACCTAGTAACAAGGTCACTGCATCAAGCCTTTCACTGCGCCTGTAACGTAGTTCAGTAACATTTCACATAGAAGCCCCCCCACCCCCCCTTTATATCACCTCCTGGGTCACCAGAATACACACACCATCAACACAAGACATCCAACGAAGCAGTACAGAAACAAGACTCTAACAACAAACCTTCCGCCAACCTAGACTGACTTAAGGGACAGAGGTTATCTGCTGCCCCTGGCTCCCTCCTCTGGGAACTTCTGACATTTGCTGCAGACTTGCTGAGATCTTTTCCTACACAATGAACCTCTAAAACATTCTCTCCACAAACTGTTTTTATTTTTTGCAATTACTGCAGTTATGTTTCCAGACAAGAGAATTAAAAAGTCAAACTGAAAACTCTGTTTTCATCTGTTCAACATCTTGCATCTAATTTTCAGGAGCTGATCCAAGAATCCTCCAATCCACGGGCGGAGCAGCGGCAGCCTGAACCGACCCGTAGGCGCCACCGGACTCCACCCTCTGAATCTGCAGGGACTGTCAATCCTCCGCCGGCCTGTTCAGCATCTACACGTATGCAGCTGCTCCTCCTCTTTCATTTCCACAGCTTCCTGACTTCAGGCACATGAATTCTTTCATCTCTGGCTTTAAGGCTTAAATCATCCCAGAAACGCTCTCGTCCACAGTTTTCTCATCTAACCAACTTTCATCCTCTCATGGTGTTTGTTTCATTTTCATGTTTCAGACCTAAAACTGGTCTTCAAAACTTTCCAGATCTCAACAGGAAATGAATGTCAAAATAATGGCAATGCTGACAGTGGGACATTTATCAGTTTAGTTTACTATTAACAAAACAAGTCAGATCAATGTTGCACTGAGCTTTATCTATTAATTAATTTGGGGAAACATATTACTGCATTCATTTTTATGTTAGTTGATTTGTCACATTTCATTTTATTTTCATTCATTTTATTTTAAGGGGACTATAACCTGGTTTCTATGGAGCACTCTGGTTTGCAGTGAATCAACTTGTAAATGAAGGTCAAAAAAAGGTCAACTCCCACCCAACAGCAGGTCGCTATGAACAAAGGCTGTGATGCTACAACATAGTCACAGAGATGGGAGGGCTGGATGGAAAAGTCTTCCAGCATGTTCCAAAACCTGAAACTGAGAGCCACGACCCAGACCATGTTCTCCTGCTGCTGCTAAACTTGAACCAGACCAGAACGAGACTTGAGCAGACAAAGCGATTGATCACTCTCTCACTTCACCAAGCGCTTGGACACAGAACTGACGACCAGCATTCGAAAGAAGCTAAACCAAAACTCGACAGTGTTTCTGGGTTAGAGGTGCAGAAACCAGACAACACAAGACACGAACAGCTAATTTCACAGGCTGTTGTTCAAACCTCTCAACTGCATGCATCTCACCTCAAACTTCTACAAGCCGTTTGTTTTCTTCTCTTAAATATACTGTTTTAAAGGTATTATCTGAGAAATTATATACAGAAGGATTTAAACCACTTTGACTTAAAAAATAAAACTTATTTAATGTCTGAATATTAAAAGTAATTTTTAACCTTTCTTACAATAAAAATACATTATTGAGACACAGGTGCAGCAAGTGCAGGTAGAGAGGGAGGGGCTAAGGGCTGTCAATCACAGTGACTGGGGTTAAAGGGCAGTGCCACCAAAAAAAAAAAAAAAAAATTTTGTGGGTTCTAAAACACACGCGCGCGCGCGCACACACACACACACAATCGTTTTCTATTTTGTGGAGACACGATTTCGAGTCTAATCAGGCTGAAAGAAGATAACTTCTTTGGGTTCTAGTTTTAAAACAAGTGTATTTTGTTTTCAGTTCTATATTAAGAAAATTATATTTATCTAAAGGCCACAGGACGTGATCATCAAATCAAACCAACTGCGTGGTTTGATGCCACAGGAACCCGTTTATACCTCCCAATCCTGAAATGTCCTCAAACTAATCACTATCTTGTGCGAGCAAAGCTCCATTACATGAAGGTCATATGTTTGTGTGCACCAGATAATAATTTAAGTGCATAAAAATATGTGAACACAGTTTTTGTGGTGCACAAGTTAGTGAAAAGCATGCAGAACTTCTCGTGTGCATACAGTTTTACATTCATATCCATAAGACAACACACTTGAAAGAAAACAGGGTCAAAAGGAAACTGGAACTGTTTTGTTCTCTTACAGAAGAAAGAAGCTCGTGTGGTAACTAGAGATCCCAGCTGGAAACAGCTGTAGGTCCCATGGTTCACTCCGTATGTTTAAAAAAAAAAAAAAAAAAAAAAAAGTCATCTTGTTTTTCCAATACTTCTATGGCTGGTTTATTGAACACCACTTTTCACCTACAATCTCATCATGAGGTGAGTCGACAAGCAAGTCGACAGCAGAGTTTCAACAAGCAAATGACTGTATGCACAAGCATGAAACCACGTTAGGATGACATTAGCACTTCTTCTGTGCTCACAAAGTAACTGTTAAAATAACAGGGTTTAAATGTCTAATAGCAGCTGCTGCAACAGAGCTGAGAGGAGGAGGACGACGACTAAACTCAAGGCACGTTTCACTTTTTCAGAAAGACCCATGAAAGAAAGAAGAACTGTGCACACAATGATTAAATTTCACAACTCTGTGGGCTTCAGATAAAACGGCAACATCAGTGTCTGTCTCGGTGGAACTGCCCTTCAAAAAAAAAAAAAAAACCTGACCTGATGGGACAGTAAAGCTCAAGCCTGAGGGGGCAACTGACATAGCCGTCTCAACAGAAACAGATGCAGATATGAGTGCTTGGGGTTCTTCCACACAACATGACGCCGGCTGACACCTGAATGATGCAAGACCTCGACGCATTCCTCTCTTCTCGAGGTGTAAAGGAACCACGGGTTCCAATTGCTGATGAATCATTCGACCTCCTCACTCTGTGTCATTCAACACTTTCGCATTCATCAGTGAAATGCATCATTTTCTTGAATGAAATAAAATACGGATCATCCATATATAACAAAAGGCAAGTGCATCCGACACATTGTGAGCATTTGTCTCTGTTCGAGGGAATGTGGATGAGAGTGGGACCTCTGGGACAGACAGCACGCACACGAGGCGGGAACACACCCAACCCTTCTGAGCTGCAGTCTGAAGGCTGAAACAAGATGCTGTGAAGAACACGTGTTTATTGCAGAGACATTTAGGGCAGTTTGGGAGGCAGATTTGAACGTCAAACAGGTGGTTTTCTTTACTCTGCATGTTCAGGCTTCAGACTGCAGCTCAGTCAAGTCTCTGAAGAAGCTTCAACAATGACACTCGTCCCACTGGCAGTGATGTAGGAGCTACAGGGTGAACTGATGGTCTGTGATCACATCGGACGTGCGTTTTCTCACGTCTCCTGTGCTGCATGCTGAGAGCTCGGGACTCATCCTCCATCTGGTGTTAAGACAAGACCTGGAAAAGCTGTGGCCTGGGGAGAATATCAGCACCTCCCTCAGGCTGTTAAATACATTTTTCTTTTTCAAATATATAAAGCTCTAAACTATGGCTAGGATCCTGTCAAAGTGGCAGCTGAAGCAGAGAAAGCCAAACTACTGGTGTCTGACTGGTGGTTAGGTCCTAAGTTAATGGCAGTCTGGGGTAAAAGAGTCCAACATGGCCGCTGGATGAAGCAGTAACAGAAACAGTCAGAAAGCTCAGGGGCATGTCTGTCAGGATGCATAGCACATTTCAAGATCTTCCAAGCGTTGCTGGTTTTTACAGACGTTTCTTACATAAAGCTGACGTCACTTGAGCATTTTATTCTTGTGTACTTGCATTTAAGTGAGTGCACTGTTCATTAACATGCAGATAAGACACGTACAAGCTAATGCCTAAAAAGAGAAGCATCTTTCTTGACTTCAAGCATTGTAAGAGCGTTTTCAGATAAGTGCCTTTGACAGAAAAGCTCCCCTCCTTTGGTTCATCCCGACACCCGGCAGAACTCTCAGGCTCTTCTCTTTAACAATAAAAAAAATCCTGAGCTGCATCCAAACCTCGCTCTACATGCCGGCTGGGTGGGGGAGGGGGGGAGCGATGAATGGGCCCCGTCCTTTTCACCTCCGTCCAGGTGGTCGTCTCGTCGCTGGATTACCACCAAGCTGCTGGAGCGGAGGGGGGGGCTGGGAAGAGGTCACTTAAGCCGGTCGGATCGGAAAGAGTCCTCCACAGCTGGGTCTGCAAGCATCAGGTCGCCGTCCAGCATGTCCAGAGCCAGGGGGTCCATCCTGAGCGGGTCATCCAGAGAGAAAGGGTGCATCTCAAAGCCAGGGACATGCGACAGGGCGTTGGCAATCTCTTTGGACAGACCCGGTGGAGAGTCTCCTGCAGGGAGGGAGGGACGGCGGGCATGGTCAAAGCTTCAGAGAAACTACAAAGTCAGTGATCATCAGAACACCTGCACACATGGCTGAAATCTGCCTGAAGCCCCTTCATTATCAATCACTCTGCTGACTGTTCTTTCTGATTCATTGCTTCGTATATTAAATGTCAGAACATACTGAAAACTGTCCCTCACAGGCTGCCAGAGCCTTAAAGTTGCCTTTTGCTCACATTTGAGAAGCTGGAACCAGAGAAAGAATGAATGAGTGTTTGTGAAACAACTGAGTACAAAGTGGGTGGACCGGGTGCAGATCCCCCCACACGACAGGTGGCCTGCACACTGTATCATCCCAAACCATGAAGATGCAACATTTTTACATTTGAGGCCTTGAATAATACAAGTCTGGCATTATTCTAAATATTTCTCATGTGCAGAGGCAGAACAACAAGGTCCATCTCTCAAAGCTCACCGGTTCCTACTGAAGACTTTAATGTTGAACAACACCTCACAAAATAACATAGCCTCTGTTTTAAAAAGTCAGTAATTTCCTAAAACAGCTGCTGTCTGTAGTTTTTAGTCAAACAGGAGGAAACAGTACATGTGTTGGTCTCCAGTGAGGAGAGGTATGAGGCTGTGATACACACAAGGGAGGCGACGTTTAAAGCTGGCTTTGACTAACAGAGAGGACGATGCTGAATTATTCTCTGATGGTAAGGCTCAGGTTCATTAGAGACACTTCTCCGGGACAGTAGAAATCACACCTTCTTTTTTAACAAACATCAATATAACAAGAAGAAGTTCAGTTCACATCAGTCTCTTTTGGTGAGGAAGCAGGTTGTATGGTTTTTCAGAAGCACAAATCTGCACATCTGCTCATGAACTCCTAACACTAAGGTTTTATGAATGTACTCATGTAACGACACGCCTGAGCAGGGGAACTCTACTAGTCTGACTTTCAAATCAATTCCTTTCTCTCTGATTAGATAATCATCTCACCTCCATTTCCCTAAGCATCACAAGTCAACGCTCAGGAAGATTTTAATAAACTAAGTGAATTGTGTCTTATAGAAGATAGTCGCAGAAAAATGTTTCAGTGTCTTATCATTTTGCTTCCTTTGCCTTGTTTCTGTTGCTGGACATTATCCACTTACTATATACAATTTTATACATATTGTTTACACTGTTTTTTTACCAGTGTCTTTTAAATTCTACAAACATAAACTCTGAACAGGTTTATATAGCATAGAAACGAGTATTAAAAAAATCAAACGCATTTATATATTAGAACATATTTCTTAAGGTCAGGCATCAAAAACTTTTGGTCAACTGGGGCTAGAAAAAAACATGAAACAGCATGAAGACTAGTTTCTACTGACCAGTGAAGATGATGTTGGGCACGTTATGCCGTCCGTCCCAGCAGTTGTAATTCTGGTTCTGGTTGTTGAGGAGGTGCTGGTCCCCGGGGTCCTGCTGCTCCAAGGGCCCCTGGGTGTTGGAAGGGAACTGGGTCTTATCAGTGCTGCCGCAGCTCAGAGCGCTGTGGTTCAGGGACAGACCGTCGCCCTGGTTCTCTGCTGTGAGCTGGACATGGAAAGAACAGGTCCACATTTAAGGCAGGAAACCAACCCATGGAAGGGTATAAACATTTATTTATTATGGAAATAATTTATTACAAAGCTTTTTTTTTTGATGGCCACAAGATTAAACTGGAATGTGAAAATAAAACACATTTTACTTGGAAATTTAATAATTTCACCCAGTAAATGTCTTGAGGATCACAACTGTGTTAATAATGTGGGTACAAATGGCTGGGAGTCTGTCTGTTCATATCTACATGTCAGTTAATATCTTTTGCTGTCCAAACCCACAGAAGAATCCCAACCATCATCTAGGAATTTGTGCTGAATTTCCAAAACGGCCTTGAGCTTATCTGGGATTTAGAAGAACAAAGTATCCAGACAGACTGAAGAAGTAAGACAAATGCTCTAGTATTAAGCACAGAGGGTTCTCTGCTATTAGAGAAATACTACCTTAGGACAGCCTGTAAAGAACAATAAACCACAGTAAACCCCGACTGAGCCTCATGAAGTTCTACAAGAAGCCTGTAGAGTCTCTATCAAGCTCTGATGTCACGACTTGTGTGAAGCCAACTCTCTAAAATCCCCCCGTGCAGCGTTCTGGCTTCTGGGGCCATCCTTGGCTAATTTTTAGCAGGATTTAAAAGAACCCAATAAATCGTATCCTCTTTAAAGTACTTAGATAAAAACTTTAAATAATTTCTATTTGTCCATGTTTTACTCATTTTAGGTTACCTATTACTCCCTTGTTATTTACATTGAATATTTCCATTTCTTCCCAGCTTCTCCTTCAGTTTGTGAAAATAAACTAGAAATACATGTGGTTTCTCTGGACCTCATGAATACAGCGCGATGCCTTTACTGGAAATGTTTACAGTCGAGAGCTGACAGAAAACGAGGGGCGGGAGTCCAGCCAGAGAGTCCGAGTCCCTGGCTGGACTCAAACTGGATGTAGTGTGCAGTACTTCACGGCTGGCACCTTTACCACCAGCTGGGTTTTCTTAAGTTTAATGGTCTTCCTAAGCTTGACTGGTCTTTGTGTAACCCATGTTCTTTTGTCATTCTGGTGCAACAGTCAGAAAAGAGATGCACCCACCCCCACCGTGGAATGTGGTTTTACACAGAAGTGAGCCAAACAACATAAACAGAGAGGGGCTAAAACTAAGGATGCCCCAGTCAAGTTTTCTGCCCCCAATCCCAGTCCAGTCACATTTGATATCCTGCAATACACAATAAGAGTCAGTATTTAACTCTATAACTTTGCAAACTCCTTCCCCAGACACGTTCCCGGTGATAGGTTCAAGGGCGGTCTGTGTCCCACTATTTCTGTAACTTTCTGAAAACAGCCAATCCCACATCCACACGCTCTTAAACCAAGCTAAAATGACCTCTGGGAAGAAGGTCACATGGATAAATTCAGCTCTGATGCCAAAACAGGACAACATATTCACAAACAAACCCTGCTGGGTTTAAAAGGATCCGTTCCAGCACCAGTGGGTGACATCACCCTCCCTTCAGCCAATGGTATTTACAGGATCAGATGACATCGGGTGAAAGCAAGCTGCTAACCTGCTGGTTGGATTTGCCTGTGAGCTGCAGACTTAGGTAGGGGTCGTCCAGCAGAGAGTTGAACAAGGCATCCTGGGAAAACAAAGCACTGGTCACACACAAGAAAAATGGAAGCCTAGACTTTAAGTTCATTTGTGGACAATCACACTGTGTCTACAGTCATTTGAACTGTAGACGCAGTGTGCAGCGGTGAGGCCACCTGGTCCTGTGTCAGCCGAGCCACACCTCTGCTTTCATTTCATTAGATAGGTTTCCAGTCAGAACAGACGCTGTTCTTCATGAGGTCTAATCACATTAACAGATGACTCAATTTCCAACACAGAGTAAGACCAACTCAAATTATACACACTCAACAGGCTAAACTAAGACAAAAATAGTAATAAAAGTTAAAAAAAAAAAAACAAACAACACAAACAACAGCATATGGCTCCAATAACAATGTACTAAACAAGCGAGTAGCACCGCTCTGTTAAGTACATCATGTGTCACTAAAGGACATGTATAAATAATCATTACAGCTGTTCAACACTTACATGCGACTGATGCAGTGTCTGGGCACATATTTTAAACCTAGTATTAAATCTACATAAAATTATAGGCTGAGGAGGAGAACGGTGTCTGGACATGATGTTTTAGGAGGTGATCTCTTCTCGTTTCCCGGTGAAACCACAGCTCTGTACAGGACTACACACTTGTTTGGGAAATACACATTTACCTCCACTAGTAGAAGGCTGTGTGAACTAAAAATAAGATGCATGTGTCAGGTTCTGGAGTGACTACTGCTTCAACATGAAGCCTGTTGGACTGGCACATCAAACATGGCGTCTCCTGCTCATTTAAAATCCTGAGCCTGCTCTGTCTGCTTTCCTATAACAGCTTGTAGAAAGCCTGCCTCGTTCCTCGTCCTGAACTGACCTCTGACAGCCGCCCTGACACGTTCGCTACAGGGAACAACACATGGTGATTCATCAGGTAGTTTTCTGCAGTCGACAGTGGTTGGAGATTATTTTTAGGATTACACATGGCTCACATTAATAACTGTGCATATTCTCTAGAGAGTTCTGTGAATGTATGTACAGTTTTGTTGGAAGTTAAACGCATGGGGTTGAGCCATCCACAGAGGCACAGCTGAGGCCATCTCTGACTACAGGCCCATCTTAGCTGCCTTCCCAGGGTGGCACTGATGGGGTGCGAAAAGGACAGTGTGGTTTGGCAGGTGTGACTCCACCAAATCGACTTGTAGCGAGTTTCGCCCCTCGCAAGGCATGAACAGTTGAGTGTGTATAATTTGAGTTGTCTGCTTATTTCAAATTCAGAAATAAAAGAGATTAAAGAATAAGCCTTTCAGCTGTCAAAGGTTCCTCATAAATCACCACGTTGTCTGCAGAAGCCCTAAACAGCCAAACTCCTGAGGCTGCAACAGTCGACGTCCGGAAGCCTCTTTAACTTTGGCTGATCAAATGACTTCTCACCACAAGCTCCATAAATAGCATCAGATGATGGTTCTCAGTCAGTTCACCTTAGCACTGGGAACATGACACCTCTGATTCTGACAGATAAGCAGTGTTAACTTTCCAAATGTGCCTGTTAATCAGTTTCTTAACAATAAAGCCTTTAATGTGAATAAACACTGTTATTTTAGAAATAGCTATTTTATTTATATATCACTTTTTTAAGAACGAGGGTATACACAGATGATTAAATACAGTTCATTAAGGCTACAAATGGTGAGCCGTCCTTCTGACAAACTCTTCTAATACAGAAATTCAGACAACAATGAATGGATGATCAACCCTGTTATGGATCATATAGCTGCAGTTGTTTCTGACTTACGTTGTACAGGTCTGCGGCCAGGTTATGGCTGATCTGTTGGAGCTGTGGGAGGCCGCCCGCTCTCTGCTGCTCTGCTTCCTGTTTGACCTGACACTCAGAGGACGAAGAGCTCTGGTTGCATGGGTCCAATGCGCTCTCGTTCTTGATCAGTAACGTGTTGGTTGTGTTCATGTGCGGCCCCACCGTCCTCTGCTGCAGGGACACACGACATAATGACTGTGAGCTCAGATGCACAGGTGAGTGTTGGTGTTATATGGATAAGAAACATCTCAAACCAGCTGTCTGTTTTAGTTTTTCTTTACGTGTTATCTATTCCATATACTAATCTGGACAATCATACTGTTCCAAAGTGCTGCTGCATGTGCTGGTTGCGTAGGTTCTGCATGTGGAGCTGCTGCATGGACTGCGACTGTTGTTGCTGGCGGTGCAGCTGTTGGTGGTGGTGCTGACCCAATGGAGAGGGCTGCTGGCCGGGCATGGAGCCTGGCAGAGGCTGGTGGGAGCCTGGCTGGTGTTGGTGGGACTGGCTGAGTGGGTACGGAGGGAGCCTCTGGTCCAGAGGCAGTTTACTGGTGTCCAGGGGGACGCCCTGAAGGCGGAGGCAGGATGTTAGCAGCAGCCATATGCTGGATACTGGTAAATGTCTTTGTGTTTGATTAGTTCAGGAAGCTCTACAGCCAGCATGTTTAGGATAGTTTGTACATGTTCCCCAGTAATCAAAAACCTTTCTTTCAACATATATGTCATCGTTCATTTGTTGATTATATTTTGTACTATTCACCTCAATCTGCAAAGTAACTAGCATTTACAGCTGCTGTATAAATGTAGCAAAGTACAAAGTATCATAAAACGAAAACACTGAAATACAAATATGTCAAAATTGTACTTAAGTACAGGCCTTGAGTAAATGTGCTCAAAAGGTGTGTGTGTTACCTGTGTGATGGAGGACAGAGTGGGGGAAATGGTTGGGGAGAACTGTTTTGAGTGATGCCTCCGTGACTCCCCTCCCATGGGCAGGATGAGCGGGGACAGCTGGGCTCGTCTCCGTGGTGATGTGCTGAGTGACGGCTGACCCTGTCCACTGAGCAGCGGTGAGTAGGATGAGGAGCAGGAACTGGAGCCGCCCATGCTGCTGCTGTAACTGGGGTTACCGCTGGATGCTGACTGGAGGGAGGAGTTACTGAGGGAAGAGTGCAGCGATTGGCTGCTGAGGGAGGATGGCAGAGAGGGGGAGGAGCTGAGGGACGATTGTAGTGAGGGGTTGCTGAGGGACGAGTGCAGGGAGGCGGAGCTCAGAGAGTTGGAAAAGGAGTGGCTGCTAAGCGATGACTGGATGTTGGGGTTGCTTAGTGACGACTGCAGGGAGGGGTTACCAAGCGTGCTCTGCACAGACGCCAGGAGACCTGAGGAGGGACAACAAAACACAACAGTATGATCACAGACATATCCTCAACATCCAAACAGGCTGAATAGAGACTTATAAAAAAGACAAAGCAGAGTCCTATAAAAGGTCTTTTTACTGAATAAAATGCAAACATGTTTGAGAACTGAATGCATCTTGCACCTCAGAGATTACAACACTGTAGTGGATGAACTAATCACAGAAACTAGATGGCATGGTCAGTGTTATGCTTTTGGTTTGGTTTCCCAGCTTTACTGAAGGGAAATCTTAATGTCACAGCAAACCCACATAATTACAGGGCTACAAGTAATGATTATTTTCATCATCAATAAATCTTAATTCTGTTGATTAACAGAATAATCATTCAGTCTAGAAAATGTCAGGCAATAATGAGAAACCACAAATATCAAGATAACATGTCGTTTTATCCAACAATGGTATAAAACAGAAAAGGAGCAAATCCTCACATTTAATACTTTAGCAACACACATCCTCCATGAGGGTGGAGGAAAATGGCCAAAACTGAAGTGGTAGACACATTCTGACTTTCATTTTCTAGTATGGTGCACTGCATTTCCCAAGGTGCACCAATCCACCCTGATGACACAACCATGACATCTTCTTCTCCAGAGACAGCATCTCTGATTAGCAATAAACACCGTAAGAACAAAAACAACTGTACTAACTTAGTGAAATGCCCCATTGAACAATTAAATTAACATTTGTAATTTGGCGTTTACTGACTAATTAAAAAAAATCAATTCATTACACTTGAATGATCAGGCTGATGTCCCTGCAGCATGGAATCCAGCAGCTTAGGGATGAAATATGCCGACAGAAAAGAAGTTTACAGCTACAAAATAAATCCTCGATTCATTTTAAAGTAAAAACAAAACAGCCAGACTTTCACCAAAATGTTGTTTACATCCATTAAGAAATGAGCACTGTGTCTATTTTTATGCAGCACAGACAAGAGCTACAAATCAGACACCTGTTTGGGGAACCAGCCCTACAGAGAGACGACCAGCCTGTTTCTACCCACGCTCACCTCAGGTGGAAAAAACACACCCTCGTCACTCACTTCAAGGCCCCCCCCCAGGCCATGGGATTTAAGTGTAAAACCAAAGAGGACCCAGGGGGAATGCTTACTCCCCCAGATGAGCATTTCTGATCATTAAAGATCAATAAGTTCAGTTTTAGTGAGTCTCAAGATAAAAGATACAATCATCAAACTCTGTAGACAAAAATCACAAACTACAGGGAAATGTCTATGACAAAGACTAAAGGGGCTACTTGTCTTATGATGTTCATTCTGCAGAGTACTGCAGCTGTCTGTACACACAGTGATGTCACGGTGACTGTACGAGCACGAAACGTGAATCATCTTTTACACAAACCACCAATTTAAGTAGCATGTGCACTTTCACAGCCCATGTTTCTGGACAGTTTTACACGTGTCACTTGTCAGTCGCAACCAACAGATCCGTTTCTACCGGTGTATCAGTCCACACTGATTTAAAGAGATCTACCATTTGACCCACTAAATGTATGGAGTTCTTCAGCCTGTTGTTTTACAGTCACCCTCCTGACCTTTTGGCTGC
>NW_018128069.1:683546-696528 GCF_001952655.1 Monopterus albus
GCAGGAATGTCCCCAGCAAATGTCATGATTATTTGGCCAGTTTGTGTACAGACCTCTTTGTTGTGACTTGCCCTGCAGGCGGTGCTGGAGGAAAGTTGATGACAAACATGATTCATCTCCTGCAGGGAGCATGGATGTTACTGGTACAGTCATGGCCAAAAATACTGGCACCCCTGCATTTCTGTCAGATTACACTTCTCCCAGAAAACTGCTGCAATCACAAATTCTTCGGTATTCTCATGTTTATTTCTTTTGATTGCATTGGAATGACACAAAAAAAGCAGAGGAACAAAGCCAAAAATGGACTGAACAGAGTTATTGAAACCCTCAGCTTAATATTTGGTAGCACACCCTCTGGACAAACTAAATAAAATCAGTCACTTCCTGTAACCGTCAGTGGGTTTGTTCCACCTCTTTACTGGAATCTTGGACAACTCTTCTTTTGCCAGCTGCTCCAGGTCTCTCAGATTTGAAGGGTTCCTTCTCCCAGCTGCTGTTCTGAGGTCTCTCCACAGGTGCTGTATGGGATCTAGACCTGGATTCATTGCAGCCACTTCAGACTTCTCCAGCACATTGTCTGAAACCACCTCTGGTGCTGTGTGAAGTCTGCTTTGGGTGATTGTCCTGCTGTATGACCTATGACCTCTGACAGAGACGAGACCCAGCTTTCTGACACTGGGCCCTACATTGTGTCCCAGAATTCATTTGCAGTCTTCAGGTTTCATAATGCCATACACACAGTCAAGACATCCAGTGGCTGAAGCAGCAAAGCAACCCCAAAACGTCAGTGAACCTCCAATGCGTTTGACTGTAGGGATGTGTTCTTTTCTTTGAAGGCCTCATTTCATTTTCTGAAAAAGCAGTTGAATGATGTGCTCGACCAAAAAGCTCTATTTTAGTCTCATCTGTCCACAGGACATTCTCCCAGAAGGATTGTGGCTTCCTCAGGTCAGTTTTAACAAACTTCAGTCTGGCTGTTTTATGTCTCTGTGCCAGTAGTGGGGTCCCCCTGGGCCTCCTACCATAGCGTCCCTTGTCATTCAGATGGCGACGGATAGTGCAAGCTGACACTGTCGCACCCTGTGCCTGCAGATCAGCTTGGATTTGTTTGGAAGCTGATCGAGGTTCTTTATCCACAACTGGAACAAGCCTTTGTTGCAACCTGTCATCTATTTTTCTCCTTCGTCCACATCCAGGGAGATTGCCTACAGCACCATGGGCTATAAACCTCTTGACAACATTGGCACAGTGGACACAGGAACAGCCAGATCTCTGGAGATGGACTTGGAGCCTTGAGACGATCCAGGCTTTTCCACTAATGTGGTTCTCAAATCCTCAGACAGCTCTTTGCTCTTCTTTCTTTTGTCCATGCTCAGTGTGGTCCACACAACACAAAGGCTGAGTCGACCATGTTGACAACTTTTCAGCTTGATCTTGCCCTTGAGGCACCAGGTGACACCTGTCCATCGGTTTGCAGCTGATACAATGATCCAAAGTCAGGCTTGGTGTGGTGGGCTGCAGGTTCAGCTGATAGCAGCTTCCTGCCTTTGGTCGGTACAGTCACCTCAGGAACAATAAAACACAAGTACATTTTCCAATTGCACTTGCACCTACGAAAAAAACCCCCTCTTCTTTCTCTCTGAGGTTAAATTTAGAGCGCTGCCGTACATCCCCTTTCGTTTCATCTCATCTGCTCTCACCCACATACTTCCTCTGCTAACGTTCAAGTCACTTAGCTCAGGCTTTTAACCAGGCACACTTACAAAACTGAGCAGGCAGCAGCTCAGTCTTGACTGAGGACACTTCTGCAGAGGTGCCATTAGAGGGGCAGAACCATCACCCTCATGTTCCCAGATAGGATATTAACACTGATTACAATGTTTTTATGAGGGATGGGCAATGATTTTTGAATATTCAAAAAGTTATAACATTAAAAAAAAAGTAATATTTTATGTGACTATGGCTTTGTCTTTAAAAACAGCAACAAAAAAAGAGCCACTGTTTTCCTTTGCTTTTACCGGCACCTGGAAATAATACGATAACAAGGTCAGAATGTCATTTTACTACAGAGTCAAATACAAACCACAGAAACATGCAGAGACTGCAGCCATCAAAGGAAGGTGTCGGGGCACGACTAGATAAACTGTGTGATGATAGTGCATGTGAGCTGCGCAGTCGTTTGACAAGTGCTGAAAAGGCGTCTCTGACCACGGACACATGGGCAGCGCTTACAACTGCGACAATCAGATGCTGTTACAGAAGCACCTGGAAAATCCAGAGTGCTGTTCTTCAGACTAAAACAATGCAGGAGCGGTAAACTGCTGAAAACCTGGTGAATGTGTTTTCCACTGCCGGAGAGCACTGGGGACTTACAGGTAAAGTCATGTGCACATGACAACACCAGCAATATGGAGCTGGCCAACACGGAGCGGACTCTCAGCAACTATTCAAATAATTGTTGAATAGTTGCCAGTGAATATCAAATAGCACTTTTAGCTTGAAACGCCCATCCCTACCTGTGATTACTGATATC
This sequence comes from Monopterus albus, assembly GCF_001952655.1. Lineage (NCBI taxonomy): Eukaryota > Metazoa > Chordata > Actinopteri > Synbranchiformes > Synbranchidae > Monopterus > Monopterus albus. Next base: position 686,080 of record NW_018128069.1, read on the forward strand.
AATAACAGTTAAAACTTTTTTTTTTTTTTAAATGACACAAAGCTGAACTATTTCCAAGACTATTTCCTAAATTTTGGGAATATTTAAATTTCTAAGAAATTTAGCAGAGACACAAATGAGGATTCGTGCAAACTGCTGTAGCTTTTCACAAACAATTTTGTAATGATCATTTCAATAGTAATTTACTATCATTAGTAAGACTGAAAAAACTAACGTCCACTGGCATGCACAAATGTTTTCAGTTCTGGCAGTCAGACAGGGCAACATAACCTAACGAACACCAGAGTACAGGGCAGACTATCACTAGGCAACCCCACAAATCCTGTGAGAACAAATAACTTGGAGAAGAATGGATGGATAAGACAGCAGCTGGAGAAACGAGGATGACAAACTTGAGCTAGATGAGACAAAATCCTCTGAACTGAAACATAAATACAGTTTGTTCTCTTTTGTGGCACAGTTTGAAAGTTCACCGTTAGCTTTTGCTTTTGTTTCCCCCACTTACACTTGTGACGCCAACTGAATCTGATATAAACATGTTTCAAATGTGTTAAAAAGAAGCCGAGCAAGCAATTAGATCAGAGGGCTGCTGACCCTTATATCCCCAACCTACGGCCTCCAACTTTCTGGCTAATTATTTTTAGCAGAAACAAGGAGTGAACACAACACTGACATGTCATCACCTATTCAGGTGATATGCTGAATTTGTGATCAAACAGTTTCTTAGTTTCACACCCAGCAGACACAGGTCAACATGCTCCTCCATGTGTAGTGTGTCTGTGTCACCCTGCTGAGCCTCAGCCCAGTGCTCACTCTCCATTAGCTCTGGGTTTGGTCTCCACCACCTCCTGAGGGAAACCTCTGGAGCTGCTAAATGCTCCACTGTGTTCCCCAGCTGGTCTCTGACTGGCTCTGCCTCCTGGTTGCTGCTGAACAGCTCGTGGACAGCAGCTGTCTAGAGCGTCTGTTCTGAGAACAGTTTCTTCCTGCTGCGGCCCAGAGCCTCTCCAGAACAGCGGTGACACTAAACCAGAACAGTGATGTTGTGGTCCAACACTAAATGAGAATGAGCTGACACTCACTGTAAAGCGGCAAATGCAGCTGCCCATTCTCTGCAGGTTCACTAACAGTAATGAGACATCCTTCACACTGTTCTTACCTTTGACGCATATACAGTTAAAATATCAATTATAACCACTCTGAACACCAGTAATTGTATAATTTAACCTCTAGACTGTTGACACCAACCGAACCAGACTCAGTCTACCATGTTCTGATCAGTTAAGTTGACCACATCACAATTAAATACAGCCCAACAACCTTAATGTGTGGCACCACTTTAACTAATCAATCAATGTGCGCGCGCGCACGCGCGCGCACACACACACACACACACACACACACACACACACACCTGCAGACTGTTTGTACCTGATGTATGGTGGTGGAAATTGCCGTTTCCTCCGGGTGCATTGGCAGCATTGATGCCCAGCTGGGTGAGGGTGGAAGCCAGGTTCCCCGTGCTGCTCCCTCCGCTCAGAGAGGAGGATCCAGCGTAGCCAGGCTCGTCCTGATCCAGTGGGGTGGGCAGCGGCGAGGGGAAGTGAAGGCTGGAGAGGTCAGGGAGTGAGCCACCGGTGTTGAGGGCCGAGGGGACACTGTGAGCCAGCGTGGACGGCTGCTCCGGAGACGTAAAGACACTGGGAGGGATGGATGAAACATAGGTTTGGCTCTTCTCTGACGTTAACATATACTGGGAAACAGTGATACAATATGAAGTAGTATTTTCAGCAATAAAATTCAGTGATTCATACACAGCTCAGTTCAAAAATCCCTATTCCCACTTTGTTGTCTCAATTAAACATCTTCATTTTTAATGATGAACACCGAACCTTCTGTGGGTGGAAGTAATCTCAGTACTCTGATTTTATTTGGCAAAGGTTGAAAAGAACAGCTGATATTTGATGCCATTTGCTTTTCTGGTGACTTTTGAGTTAAAGATAAGGGACAAAAACAACAGAAGCAGCAGAGTGAGTGATTACTGCCTGAGGGAGTCTGTAAAAGAATCCCTAATCCCTGACATCCAATTTCAGGGCCACACCAAAGAAATGTACAAAGGTGGTTGTAACATAACGCTGTGTATCATGTGCTCTATGATTACAGTGTGTGTGCAGTGCTAGTGTGACTTACTTGATGCCAGGGACTTCACAGGACTTGGGTCGGGATGACAACAGAGGCAACTGGAGTGAGAAAACAGAGCAAAAGCAGTTCTGCCTTCATTTGTTCAAACACATAATCAGTGAGACGCTGCTCGCTCCGAAAAGCTCTGAAAATACACAACAACCTGCAGGATTTTAGATGTTTAGAGATACATTTGGTAATTACTCTCCAGAGCCCCACACAAATGTCACATTTTTGGAGAATGAGTATTAAGTTGTGGCTTCATACATATACAATTTGATGTATAAAAAAAAAGAAAAGAGAGAGAAATGGAGGCTTTACAGGTAGAGAAAGACTTGTGAAAAATTATATTCACTGTCAATCCAACAGCAAGATATTAATGACCACCAGTTAAAAAAAACATAGTAAGTAAATAATACAACAGTAAAATACATTTAAACAAAATCTGATTTTTATGACCTTACCTTCTTGGTGTCCCAGGGTTTGAGCAGTTTCCCCTCATCCAGCACGTTCTCTTCGATGGGAGGAACCGGGTACGGAAACACTGAGGGACAAAAGAACGGAGGTTTAATCCTCAAATACACAAGTATTTGAGTATGTTAGTAAGCATGAGAAAGCTGAGGTCAATTACTGTGAGCCTCATTAGTTTGATTAACGTATTCATGGACTCAAAACGGGTTCAGAAATAGTTTCCAAACCTGCAGTTGTTCGTCCACATTTGTGAAATGAGAAACTCAAAGTTAGGGTAAAAGTGTAAAAAAAAAAAAAATGTAGTAAGAGGAGAGTGTTTAAGCAAAATATGTGCATAAAACCCATATGAAACTCTGCACTATGTGCATGGCAGCATTGTTACACACAGACACGTGTAAGAAAAGCAGGGAGCAGGGTCAAGCGTGTAACTTCAGTTTAACAGTTTTATGTTTTGATTGGCACTAAATGAAAGAAATCTACACACAAAGTTCTCTCGCAGAGTTTTTCCTCCATATTTTGCAATATCACTAAACGTACAATGTTACTGACTCTTGTTTAAGCCCATGCATATTCTACTTGTTATTTAAAAGTAGTTACCATAAAAACACGCATATGCTATAAATAAAATGCCCAGGAGATTTTGTTTGTGCTTGACAAATCCGATCTTTAATCCAATCTTTTATTTAGACCCTGACAATGACGGGAAACTGCCCTAAAACCAGGCAGCAGTGTCTGTGTGAAAATGTTTGTATATAACTCACTTCTTCTGGCCTCTCCATCGCCTTGACCTGCAGAAAGACACAACAGATTTTACTGAGTTTACAGTCAGAACATCCCGACTCTCCTGGCAGCCAGAGGAAAACCTGTTTAGACTGCGATCTTTGTCCTGTGTGAGCCGTATAGTCAGGCCAGAAAAGTCAGGTTACCAGTGAACATGACCCTGCTTTACACCTAGGCTGTAAAACAACCCCCGAGTTCCCTGCGTGTCTTTAAGACATCGCACTGTTTTCACCTCCATCACTGTGGTTTTAAGAGGATTAAAACCACAGGATTATTCTGGCTGTGGCATCCCACAGGGATCACTACCTCGACCACTTTACTTTCATGCGTGCTGTCACACTCGGTCCTGTCTTCAAAAAAAAAAAAAAAAAAAAAAAACTCAGTGGTTGCCTCTCTGAACTTCACAGTCAAGGATACGGGATAGTTTTAGTCAAGTGATTTACTTTACACCAACATTTCCCATCTTAACAGTATTTATACTCGGCTATGTCCTTTACATTTTTAATGGTGGTTATTTGACTCTTGATTTAAAAAATTATCCTCATAGCGCGGCACTTTCCAAATACTGTCCTTAATATTTCTGTAAGGTGTCCAGCAAAACAAAACAAAAAAAAAACTAAGTGCTGTTTAGCACTAATTATGGAGAAAACTGAAAGGTCATTCAAAAGGTTGCTCCATTTACTCCCAAGTAAACATATTCTCATCACTAATATTACTATTTTAAGCTTTAAAAGACTTGAATTATAAATTTACGTTGACAGCTTTGCATGTTTACCTGTCCTGCTGTGACTAAAAAGCCATTAATTTGAAGTATCAACTGAAGATGGTTTCTATTTCCCCTGCAACTTTCAAAGTTCTTTCAAGGAATCTTCTCAAAAATTATTGAGAAATTATGAACTGTAAAATAAAGTGTTAGTAGAATTGTATGGGGGTAGAGCCTGGCTATTAGAGTCTATTTGATAAGTCATCTGTACTGTCCTCATATCTCAACATGTAAACATTTCCACATGTACTGTAGATTTCAAAGCAGGTTGTGCAGTTTATTTGACTTTTTTGCAGTGTATTTGTGTTTTTGTTTCAAGGTGTTCTCTTACCGGTGCGTCTGGAACTCTGGGGGACAAGGGTGGATCCTCCTGTGGTGAAGGGGTCTCCTGTGGGAGGGTTCATTACACTGGTGTGGAGGGCAGAGTCAGAGTTGGTCCTAAGGGGCGAGACAGACACACACACACACACACACACACACACACACACACACACACAGCATTAAGGGATGTAGCAGAGAAAACTACAGAAAACGGCCAAGAACAGTGAAGGCCAGGTGAGCCTTGATTCTCCAGCACAGTAAAATATCAGGATAAAACACAGCATTAAAAGTGAACATACCAACCACAGCTACGTGTTACAGTTAAAAGTCAACTCACATTTTATGTTTCTTTTCACACACACAAAACCAGGACTCAGAAACTAATGAATGCTAACACACACTGAAAGCAACATTCAGACAGCTACTCTAGAAACTTCACAAAGGTGTGAGCATTAACCAAGAACCCAGTGACTAGATGCACAGCTGTTTCTGGTTGGATTCTGCTGCAGAAATGACCCTGTGAGCTGATAACTGACATGCCTGATTAATTTAGCTGGGTCTTGGACTTTGCAGAAACATTTCACCACCTCGGGCCTTGCAGATAAAAAGCTAACAGAGAGATCTTGTGAATGATCGAAAGAGACAAGGAAGGTTAAAACACACGAGGGGGGAAGAACGAGCAAAGATCCTGAAAGTTAAAGGAGGATTTGTGATAGTTTGAAGGGCAAAGAGGCTTCAATCTCTTGATCAAGTCAAAGAAAGAAGTAAAATGCTCCAAAGTAAAGTTTCATACTGGACACGTTCAGACTTCCACCCACATATTTTTATTCTGTATAAGACTGGAGGAGGATGGCCAGCAGGAGGAAGAAGAGAAGGAAGTAAAGTGAAGAAAGGAGAGGATGAGGGGGATTCACCTGTTGAGTGCAGTGGTGGGGAGACGAAACAACTGGCTTTTATCCCCGTGGAAGTTTCCGGACCAATTCCTTTTCGTGATTGACAAGAACAAATGTTATTTTCCTCCACCGAGCAAGAACATCGAGAAGAAGACAAAAAAAGGGAGATGAAGAAGAGGAGCCTGGTCTCGGAAAGCAAATGCAAGCAAAGGAGGAGGAAGACAGGCAGCAAGCGAAGGACAGAAGGAGGCTGGCGTGTCAGCTGGCGAGACAGGTGCAGAGTCTCTGTGTGATAAATGTCATAAACATCTACTTATCAATGTGTCGGTCAGAGCTTAGTTTATGCTTCTGTGCAGCATCACAACTTAGGCATCAGGCTCCAAAAAATAAACCAAATCTGTCTTGTTTTGAACGACCAACCGTCCAAAATCTGGAGACATTCAGTTAACGATAGACGAAAATTGAGAAAAGTAGCAAATCCTGACACTGGAGAGATGTCACAGCAGTTGCTTGAAACTTGTAGCAGGGCCAGAAGAAAGTTGCTCCACAAGTCAAACGCAGAACTAATTAAACTTTGCTCAACTTGCTGTAAGCAGTGAGGGTTACTATCACTCAAACGCTGGTCTTGGACAATGCTGGGAAGTTGTAACACATTGTAAGGCTGACTAACATCATCTCCTTGGTCTTTCATAACATTTGTTTATAATTGTGAAAAATGTGGAGTAACTCCAGATTTATATCATTTAGTTGACACCACAGGCGAGCTCCATCCTGCTGAGCCAAGGAACTGGACTCGGTATTTGTTTTGACCAAAACCTCCAACTTGGCAGAATGAGTGGCTATCAAACCTCTACTGCTCTTGACTTTTTGTCTACAAACTCTTCTTCACTTGAAATTAGCCAGATTGATCCTAAATCAACGTGAAACAAAACCGTTACAAAAGACTTTCCCCACATTAAGCAACAAAGTGCAGGTGGGATTTCTCTCAAACTTTTCACCGACTGACTCTTCTACCTGATGAAATCTTGATGTTTAGAAATCAGTGGTTTGCGACCCAGTAAAGTGACAGCTGGAGGAGATGAACTTGAACACGATGGTTGCCAAACTTTAGGAAACAGTTGAATATCATTTGTCAGGTTATTGTGTTCGTGTTTGTGTGTATGTGTACAGCGGACCTTCTGTGACTGGACAGAGGCCAGTCTCTCTGTGAAGGGTAGCTGTTGTCTTGTTAGGGGAAAACCAGCAAGAATGCAGTCAAGTGAAAATTAAACGGCTGGAACATTGCAGAGAGCAGAAGAAAGCCAAAAAAAAAAGGCAGATTCCCGGAAGAAGAAGAAAGGGCAAAAAGAGGAAAAAACCTGAGGGTTCTTCAAAACCAACTCAGGTTTGGAGAGACGCCAGCTAAAATCAACTCAGTTTCCTGTTAAGTATTTAGAGGTTAGTGCAACTGCTGAAGAGGCAAACGAACCAAAGCAGCAGCCTCAGCAAAACCTTGGTGAAGCCTCAGTTTCACCTCATGTGGTTGTGATAGAGGACTGTGCAGCAGGGCTGACATGTAGACAAACACCCACACACACTCCTACGGGCAATTTAGAGTCACCAATCAACCTAAGCTGCATGTCTCTGGACTGTGGGAGGAAGCTGGAGCACCCGGAGAGAACCCACGCAGGCACAGAGAGAACATGCAAACTCCACACAGAAAGGCCCCGGGTCGGCCAGGGCTCGAACCCAAATCATTCTTGCTGTGAGGTGACAGCACTAACCACTGCTACACCATGCCACCCAAAAACATACTAACAAAACTCTAACAAGCCAACTAACAGCAACTACATTTAAACTGCCTCAGGGCTGCACTTCAGATTTACAACCAAGTCACACCTAGTAGCATTTTTGCAGACTTTACTACTAATGTGCTGTAAATTCATATACGACAGCAGGTGGACAGTGAAAGAACACTTTGGAGGAAGCTGGAGATGCAAATGAAATCTTGTTAGTTTGTGTCATCATTTTTTCACACTTAAGTCTTTGTCTCTTCAAGCTGTGACGAGCTCACAAACCCATGAGGCTGTTTTTACTTGGTCATTGTCTGAGGTGTCACTGAGGCTTCAGAAAAGCTTGGGAGCAGTGGGAACACAGAAGATGCTTTGGAAATAAACAGGTGTCCCTGCAGACGGCCAGGTCTCCACAGAGACAGACATGTGAACAGACAGTACCTTCTCCAGCTAGGGTCGGGCGGTGGGGACAGGTAGGCAGAGTTATACGGCGAGCTGTCCACCTGAGGCAACGGCTGGTGAAGGAAACAACACAGACATTTACACAGACACTGTCCTATTCAGTTTCTACTTCATTTCATGAACTAAAACTTCTCATTTTTGTTTACCCACTCAGAAGCTTCACAGTTAAACCAAAAGCTGAAACTGATCAACATTTTTTCCCTTCAAAACAGTTTTCAGCACCGACTGCAGAACTTCACACTCGCATCGTTTCCAGTTCCACACTTTCTCACACTTTCTCTGGAAGCTCGACTGAACAGCCCGGGTGGTGAATGCACACATTCGGGGTGATTTGAGGCTTTGCACAACTTTTATGCTCTTTTATAATTTGTTGACTCTGTAGGCTTCATTCAAACATATGAAAACAGTTAAGACATGTTTAAATCAGAGTGAAAAAGCCTCTGAAACAAGTTTTTCACTGCAGAAACCTCATATCCTTTAACCTGGGATTTCCCATAGGCTGAATTTCTTAAGAACCATGTAAGGTCTTGGTGTAAGGCTTTTCTTTTGTAATTCCACTGTATTTTAAGAACCGGGGTATTTTCGATAGACGCCATTTAAAAGGAATCAGCTGAACCGATCTTGACACGTTTGCGGTCTGTCTGGTAGGTGAGTAAAGTCAGTGGTTGTGGATGTATAGTGCAGATTCAAGGAATATGCATCATGTCAGCACAAAATTCTAATTTATGAACCTTTTACACAGTAGTCTGGTTCATGACGGAGCCCATCTAACAATGTTAGCAGACATACTGTGGGGGCCCCTGGCGCTCTGACTCCACGGGGCAGCGGCTCCTTTAGCTGCTGCTGGGACGATGTGACCAAAACTGCTTCTGGCACATCAAACCACACCACTGTTTTTGACCTGCTCCACTGTAGCAACACAACCTGTTTCTTCTCTCTAACCTCGATTCACTTTTTGAATTCTTACAACTCAGTTTGACTGTGTTTTGTTCTCGGATAAATCCTTTTGAATTCTTACAACTTCTTGACTGTGTTTTGTTCTCGGATAAATCTTCTTGTCCAGCTTTTGGTTTGTAACCTCTGATTCCAGCTCCCTTTGAATGTCTGTTTAATTCTGGCCACGTTAGTTGGTCCAACAATTGTTCCTCTTTTTAAAGGTCTGGTTGACCTGCTGTATCTTTGGCGGCTACTGTTGTATTTGCTGTTGTCCTTGTTGTAATGTGACATCACATTTGCCTGACAGATCATCGACATCTCTGTCACCACCCTGACAGGACCTGGAACAAGGATATAGTATCACCACAAATTTAGCTCCATGAATTTGCCCCCCTGAGTAGCTGGACAACAGTGGAAACAAAAAGAAGAACCCATGACACTGGATATATGTTGCTCTTAAAATAAAAACTAGCGCACACTCAAAGTTCATCTGTAACTGGAGGATAATCACTGCAAAAACTCTGGACCACTTTTCACTGCAGTGTTTCCGACACATTGACTAATTTGAGGCGGGCCAAAACAGTATCAACACTGAGCGGCCCATATTGATTTAAAATAGGTTAAATCTTATTTCAGCGTAGTGTTGTGCATAGCGCTCGGCCCCTCTGTGAGTTTCTCTCTCTCACACACAAACACGCGACAACTATGACAACAGACCGTCTGTGAACAGCTCCACCTCTCCGTGTTTGGTTTTTAACATGACGCCATCAATCACAGAGATCCTACTCTTATCAAGCTAGTAAGGCTAGCTAGGCTAACATTATAGTATAGCTGGTGGCCAGCGCGCTGCCTATAGCATGGAAGTATACGGACTGCTATGCAAGTGGATGAAGTTAATGCCAGCCCATAAACTCTGACGCTGAATGTTTGCCCCCTCAGTCCAGGGGAACATCGAAAAACACACGTGGGAAAGCTGATCAGTCCGATTAGTGTGATTAGCGATCCATTTTATTTGTTTAAAATATTTACTAGTGCTGCTGAAGCAGACAGAGAGGATCAGGAAGAAACTGAGGAGGGGGGCAGCAGCAGACATGGCTGCTAGTGCAGGAGGGACAGGTCAGAGGTAGCCTCCTACTGCATTAGTGAGCTGCTGCCACAAGTAGAGTTCAATTCATCCAACACTGCGCCATTTACAGTTTTGTGTTGCTTTCAGTAGTCAGTACTTAAATCATTCTTTCCCTTAGAATTGCAGCTATAACTCTCTGCAGTTATGTTTCTGGCCAACTACACTAAAGTCAAGCCTAAAAACCTAAGGACAAACTGTTTAAACCTAGATTTTCTGCAGAGCCACACACCTTTTTGACACAGTTTTCTGTGACTAATTTGTACCAATTCTACAGTTTCAGACAACTGAAATACAACTTAGACCAAAAAAGTCCTGTTAGCAGCGATGATACTCGGAGACAACTTAAATTCATGCAAATAGTGCCACCTCTGTGCCTTGCTCAAGGGCATTAAAACCTCTCCACTCACTGATAACATCATTATTAAGGCAGCTGCTTCAGTACAATCCATTAAATACAAGGAAAGTCCGACTCGAGGATCAGCCCGCAGAGGATCTCTGTAACAAAAGCAAGTTGTGTTGCTGCTGTGACACAAAATACATAACAACTGTCCTGCTGACAAGATGCCTCAAAGCAGACTTCACATGAGATAAAAGAACATTTCACCTCTGAGGTTTCACAACAGTACAATGTTGGAGGGTGAAAACAGACCTGAGAGGGGAATTCACAGACTTGCTGTCCAGCTGTTAAAGACCCGGCTGTTTTATGGATGCTTGAGGTAAAAACCGATTTCCTACTGACTTTTA
>NW_018128069.1:696579-704152 GCF_001952655.1 Monopterus albus
TCAGGGAAGTCAGAAAGTAACAAAAGGCGCACTAACACATTGTTGGTTCTGATCTTTTCATGGGATTTGTTGAGTAAAAACTTCAGTTTCATTGGGAAAACAACTTGTACATTTACATGTGACAGCAAACTGAAGGATACTTGTCGGTTGCGGTACGGGCGGACTGGCGAGATGAAACGGCGGTCCCTCTGGACTCGCTCCACCAGACCATGATGCCGTGTCAACCGGCTGGACTCCAGAGTGGAGGGGAAGGGGCCCTGAAAGAGACAGAGAATTTACTGTGTCTGAATGATTAAGCACATGCAGTTAACATTTCTCATGTCCCGTACTGGAATAAATAAATACTCAACAAGAAACAGCTACACTGAGAGAGTGAAATGCAACTGTTATCAGAGCTGCCAGACTTTTGAAGAAATCAATTTCAAGGACAATTTCAAAGACTTCCTGTTAGCTCCAGTGCAGGTCTGTGGTTAAAAACCACTTTTGGCAGTTGACTTCATTTGAATTTTAAAAACAGTGGGCTGGTTTGTTACAGATGCCTTGGAAACTGGTTAAGACAGCATCTGAGTGCCATTATTCCTCTAGGCTGTTCAAAGAATTTGTCCAGGGACACTGGACAAACAGCTCATTTGCAGGACTGGTAAAATACAGCAATCTGTGTTACAGACTATTTTTTTTCCCTAGGACAACTCATTGTTTTCCAGGGAAGTTTGCGATCTTCCAGGCCTCGTCAATGACTGGAAAGCTGTATTAAGGAATTAAAAGCATTGTGTTCTCACTGTCACATCTAAAAATGCACCACATCTGCCTGAAATCTGGTGGAGGAAGACCACAGGTGAGGTTCAGTCAAAACTACTGTTGCATTCACGCGCCTGTGAGACAAACATCCAGAGCATTCTTCCAAGTCTGTTCTGTAACAGTGTTGCTTTCACAGAAACATGATATACGCTGCGGAGGCTTCGACCTCTCAAATCCTCTGAAGCACCAGAAGAGCTCAGGCATCCTGCAGCCAAATTAAATTCATCTTGGTGTGACCTCAGAGACAGAGGAGGAGGGCAGACGAACTGAGGCAGAGTCAGCTGCCATATGCCACGGAGGAGACAAAGGGAGAGATGAGGATCTTGATGAAAAACTTCCCTTACAAAATGAGTCTGAATCTGCAGAGCTGATGGGAAATACTGATGACTCGGTAGTGAAGAGCTGAAGGCTGCGGTGACACAGCAGACTATGTCCTAAAATCCAACGTGCTACAGCTGCATCATTTGCTTCATTAGTGTTGTTGTTGTTGTTGTTGTTCAGAGGCAGTAGCAGTGGTTCTAGTGGTAGTACTTTCACTAATATAAATAACGGGGGCAGTAGAAGCTACGGTGGCCCTGAGAGCTCAACACATTACAACTTAAACACATGAAAATAGACAGAACACAAGCACATGAAGAAAACACCTTCGACACGGGTGCAGGAGCACAACACAAACAGAAAACACAACAAACACAGAAATGGTAGTGATTGTGAATGTTGTAGTACCAATAGAAAGAAAATGGCAGTGAGGATTTAGAGTAATGGAAGCCAGAGGTCATCACCTGGAAGTCCTGTGGGTTCCTGCCGATCTGGTTGACGTTGGGTAATGAGCCGCCGTAGTACGGACCCTGACTCCTAGCAAGACGGAGCTTCTGAGCCTGAAGCTGATGATACAGATAAATGAGAAGAACAGTTAGAAGGTTACAAACACAATCACCAGTTCTTTACCAAGACATAAACAAAGGTGTACACGATGCTGTTACTGCAGGAGATGCTGACATCATGTCAGCCAACATAGCTTACAAAGCTAGTTTCATTTTGCTGGATGTCTGTCACCATTTTTAGGCTGATTTTTTTGCGGGGCAGCCCTAGTTAAGTTTAAACTGACCCACTGTGACCAGACGGGAGGTGCTGTGCTACCCACCACCTCCGCCAGGGGAAAACCCTGTGTGCTACTGTCAATACAATTTCCAACATCAGCAATGATACAACAGGTCCTGGAGCAGTTTCCTTCTGGTAATCCTTACAGCAATGGTGCAGGCAGCCTGACACAACATACTGTCCCAGAAATAACTGGGATAAACGACACTGTTGTCATTTTAAGTGCATTTTATGCCAATGATATATCATAGCTTAATAAGGTGAGTACCGCCTTTCAAAGAGCAATGAACTTTTACCTCGTAAGAATATTTAATCTTCTTCTTTCGGCTGTTCCCGTTAGGGGTAGCCACAGCGAATCATCTGTTTCTACCTAATTCTATCCTCAGCATCCTCTACTCTCACCCCAATTAACTTCATGTCCTCCTTGTAAGAATATTTAATATTATTTTGACATTGGAATGTCAAAAAATGTAAATATCCTAACTAAATACATAAATAAAATAAAACCACACAACAAAAACAATAAATAAAATGGACTCCTGGGCTCCATTACCAATAACTGCACAAAATATTAAATAAGGCCATAGTCATTCATTCCTTACCAGGCAATACTGCAATAGTCGGGGCCTTTGTTATCAGAAAGTGCAAAGTAACAACATATTAGCTATAAGTTAGACGAGAGTACAGAAGCAGCGCAGCTGGCTAAAATGTTGATGACATTCATTTTTATGTAAATAAACGCATGTAAATACAATGGACAATATCGAGGTCAACAAAAACCATGAAAGTCAAGTCCATATGTTGCACGAAGGGTCAATATAGTGACTATCGTGGCAGGCCGAGCTGCAGGGACTGCAGGCACTGTCCAACATTCTGAGTTTTTAGCGTTTCACTGTGTTCACACAAACCTTATGACAGCTGAAGAAAGGCCCCGGGCACCAGAGAGATTCAGAAACTAATAAAGCAAAATTTGCCGCTGATCTCGACCTCGTTCCACAACACGAGGCAGCTATGGACTCTGTGTGCAGTTTGATGAACCCATACTCTATGTGAAGATCGTTTAAATCTGTGTAGCTCGATTTATTTAAAAGGGATTATGTACAAAGTTAAACATAGATTTAGCCAGAGTTAGTTTAAGCTGCAGTCCAGGTCACAACCCTTTAAACCCACTGAGAACCAGATTCCCTTTAATGATAAATGCACTGAAAAATAAAACGTAAGAGAAAGTGTTGAGGTTTGCAAACCAGCAGCCTGTGGACACAGACCAGCACAGAGGCCCTGGCCCAGCTCCCTGGAGAGTGTGATGAACTCATTTCATCTCCCGTCTCTCCTCTCCTTGTTCTGTGCTCATGCCCAAACTTCTCTGCATGGGCAAGCTTTACCAGCTGTGTTTCAAAGCGGCAGCTCTCAACCTCAGCGAGTCCTGCTGCTGCCAGTGAACTAATTACCGGCCAGAGAGGAGAATCATTGTCAGAGTAAACTGTCAGAGAAAAGCTGAAGTTCGGCCAAAGTCGAGTTTAAGTTTAATCATTCTCATCAAGTGAAAAACAGTGTGGACTGTGCAGAGCAGCTCTGAGAGAGAGAGTGGCGACTCAGAGCGTCTCACAGCGTTGGACCCTCCGGTTGGGAGACAACTGCTCTACCCACCAAACCACAGTTGCCTTTATGTATTTAAGTAACACTCTGAATGCTGCTTTTACTGAAAGATCTGAGTATTTCTTCCAGGACTGACTAACGCAATGCACTGAATAAAACAAACACTGCACTAAATACAGACCAATTAACCAAACCACAGAAAACACTGTTTCATCACCACTCCTGAAACATAACAATAACATTATAGGAACCTTCTACAACAGTAAAATCAAAATGTGGACAAGCTTATGTGCCAACCCATCTCGGACTGAGGCAGTCTAACCCAGCAGTGCTGCCCTAAATCCTCCTTGACAAAAGCGATGATGTTTAGTTTGTGTTCAGACTGTTTCAGTGTGATCACTGTGGAGGCTGCAGTTATTGCTGCTGTTCAGTGGTGTGGTTGGTAGAGCAGTCGTCTCACCCCGCCGGAAGGCAGAAGGTTTGAATATTGGTGCCTGCAGTCCACATGTTGAAGTGTCCTTGGGCAAAACACTGAAACCCCCCCCAAGTTGCCCGTGATGGCGGCCTGGGGCCCTCGGCTCCAAACAAAATTTCGTTGTACATGTTACAATGACAACAAAATAAAGTTTTTTCTTCTTATAGCTAACAAAACCAGCACAATTCAGCAGCAGCACAAGCTACATCTGCAGTAAAGGAGGATTTATTGGAGGGCTGTTGTATTAAACTACATCAAACAGATGCACTGAATCTGTGGAGTTGCTGTGCATCTCTGATTTCCATCGAACGAAACAGTCTGATGTTTCAGCATATCAGCACTGAACAGCTCTGATGTGAAGCTGCTGCTGCCACCGACACGCACACCTTGATGCTATTAGCTGATTGGACCACCCACACACTCTTGCAGCAGCACGCCTGCGTGTGTGTGTGTGTGTGTGTGTGTGTGTGTGCATGAAGGACAGGGGCATGAGGAATTCCCAGAAGAGCCAGAGCCCAGGAGAGTGGTATTGTCTGTGACTGAAGGTGCATGCGCCAGAAGCCTGAATCTCACATGAAGCTGCAGATAACAACCATGTTCGCCATCACTGAACCTGTGCGTGACTTGTTACTGATTGTGATGATTATTTTCTCAATTATGCGACTCACTGTTTTGTAAAAAAAATATAGCAAAACATGCCTATTTTGTTTCCCACATGTTGTTCGCCTGACCAAATGTCCAAACCCCAAAGATACTCAGTTTGGAAGTCAGCCAAGTTTCGTACGACAAAGAAAAAATCCTCCATTTCACGAGATCAAACATTTTAGGTAATTTTGACATATTATCTGGTTTTGTCCAACCTACAATCTGCAACCTAAACATATTCAGTTTATGATCACAGAAAACGTTAAACAGTCTGATTAGAGAAGCTACATCCACGGACGTTTGGCATTTTTATTTGACAATTCATCAAAGTGTTTACAGATGATTTACTGTTGATTGTTATTAGATAAAACAAATAGCTAAGAATGCCTGGTTTGTTAAATCCAACGAGTCAAATCCCTGATAAAGTACTTTATCACACCGGTGCACTGATCATATTAACATGCAGTACTGCCTAAAAGCAATCCTTCTTACAGATGGGGAATGTCTGTCTACTGACACGCAGCGCTCAACTTGGTGCGCATGACCAACACAACATCATCACACCTGAAGGAGCTTGTGGATTATATTGTGAATCATTGTGCACCCTTGTGCAGGAATACTGTCCGATAACATGCAGCCTGACTGAAGAGCCAAACACTACTCAGTCCTGCACCAGAGGAAACAGCTGATGCTCTGCATTTGTGAAGCTTGAACCAGCAATGGCTGTTGTTTTTACACAATACACATATTACATGTTTGAATGGAGTAGGAAGAAGTCAGACTTATCCAGTCCTACCCCATGACATCATAAAGCATCAAATAAATAAAGCATCAAAATTATACACAGCTACACGTAGAGTAAATGTTCCAAACTGAAGATGGTAAACATCACAGCAAGGACCAGACCTGGTGCAGGTTTAACCCCAGGAGAAACCATGAGGAGGGATTTCTACTGTGTCCTAACTTTACCCTTTACCAAGACAATCGAGCTTCAGCACACTCAGGGCTCCAGACTGTGAGTGATCAGTCTCATTTTGTGACCAAATTTATTTAGGGCGCAGCTGACTTTTTTTTTCCAAAGGTCACCCTGGGTGCAACTGCCAAACAGCACAAAGATGCTCTCACTGTAGAAACGGTGAACAGATGTAACAATCTCCGCAATACTGTCATCACAACGGTTAGCTGCAGGTCTGTCACTCGCTTGTCTCACAAGGCAGAGAGACTTCAAATCTATCAAATATGTCAATCCACACCGACTCTGAGACACAAGTCATCCCTGGACCCCTTGTTTACGCTTTGAGTTTATTTTTTCCTTTGTAATCACCACAGACTGTTGCTTAAACCAGGTAGATCACCTGTTAGTCTGTTTATGTCCTGGAAACTCTTTACTTGAATCTCTTTTGGTGGATCAGGCTCCTGGTGTCACTGTGGTCAATGAAGACTCTGCTGTCCTCCTATAAATGACCTTACATTCAGTTTAGTTATTTTAAAGCTTTGCTGCAGGAACATCTATGCTGCATCATCATCTCTTGGTCTTTGTTAGGTCTGACATTTTTACCGTTTGTCTGTTCTATTTATTATGTGCCATGGGGGTTTAATTATATTCATGATTTACATTTTAGGATTGCCTAAAGAGAAGGTGTAGTGAATGTGTCTGTATTAAGCTACTTGCATTTGTTTTGATTCGGGCAAAATAAGGTTAAAGAAATAAAATAAAGTTCCTCTTTTTGCTAAGGACCTACTTGCAGGTTGTCTATACAGGCTGAAACCAGCCACTTTGCTCCAGCTATTAATCACTACTAAATTAATCCGTCTGAGAAAAACCCCGATAATCGCGTCCTAATATGTGAAAACCGTGACGCCAAATTCCATTATTGAAACAGGACAATATAAAGCAAAGGGTATTAGGTAAAGACGTACGCCAAATAAAATCACAAATTGTAGTCCGTAAATGCATCATTTGGTTCTAGTGTTCAAATAGGTAAAAATGCTCCAAATAAATAAATAAAAAAAATCCCTTTCTATATTTAGGTATCATTGTCGTCAAATCAACTGCTATTACGTGCCTCACTTGAATCCCGAATTTACCAGAAGACCATCATAAATCGCAAAATGTTTGAGTTTATGTTCTACTTGTTAACTATAAGCGTAACTATAACTAACTCAGCACTGAAATGCCAGATTTTTTAAAGGAGTAGAGTGGGGCGTTCTCTCCGTGTTGCTGCTAGCAGGATGACAGCGACGTTCATGTAACTTAGTAAACAAGCCAAGTTAGCCCCCGTAGCTAACAGCTTGCTAGCTGCGCTAACTACGTATCGGAAATGGACAACAAGAAGCAACAACACTGTCTGCATTCACTGTGGAGCCAACAAAAACTGTAGACGTTGTCGTCTTAGTTTGATATTCGCTATAAATGTACCAAATCTAAGCAGAGTGCCCTGTAGAGGCAGCAGTTATCATGATCTTGGAGCCTGAGAAGCCCAGGCAAGGCCTGTCTTCCTCCGGACAGCTCTCCTCCTCCTGCCATCCGTCTCAGACTCACCCTGGTCGAGGTAATGTCCATCATAACCTCCTGGAAGGCGGCTGTCTCCTCAGCCTGCCGTTGGGTATGCAGTGCTATCTTCTCGCTAAACTTTCGGGGGTTGGAAGCCCCGGACCCGGTGCCCGAGGTGGGTCCGGGTCCTGGTCCACAGCCGCCTGTACCCGTCGCAGACATCTTCACCGCGCGGACGGGACGACTTGACGTAGTGGAACGATTTTCACCAGTGAGGGGCGTAAAGCGAAGAGCTGTCACTCTGCAGCATCTTCCGGGAACCGAACTTTTTTAACACGAGCGCCTATAAACAAACAAATCAAAATGAGGAAATCTATATATCTTATCCTAACGAGGGTCGCGGGGGTTGGGGGGGGGCTGGAGCCAATCCCACCTGACACCAGGCGAGATGAAACCTGGACAGG
>NW_018128069.1:704336-707473 GCF_001952655.1 Monopterus albus
TCGTCTCGGCTCGGCCTAACCGCCGCGCGTTTGTGTCATGCCATTTTGTTCAGTTGTGTCAGAAACTTTAAAAATGTTAGCAAATACCCTAAACTAAGAGGCTATTGTGATTTCATGTTGTCATGTGTTTTCATATGTCCATAAATATATAAAGCAATAAAATAATGCCTGATACAAAAACAACAACAATTGGGACAAGTATTTGAACAAATAACCACACCAATGCGATGCTCGACTAATCTTTTCAGTTTTAATGAGTCTAGATATCACACCTGGATGTGATGTCAGTCGGTGCACACCTTGCATCACTTATTGTTAGTACCGGCTAATAAAAATCAGGAAATGTCAGCCTGCTAACCATAGAGCATCACTATGAATGTATCATTTCAATTTATGATCGCTTTAGAAATAATGTCCCTGGTTCAAATTTCTCAACTAAACTATGTATCAGAGCACAGTCGACGTGTTTTATATTCGTAGCCTAGTTCGATGTAGAACTGCTTGTCATCTACAGAGTCTGTCACAGAAGAACAAGACATAACGAATAGGGTAAGACATCCTGTCATATAGACAAGCTTTGAGTAGTGGGAGAAAGTCGCAGTGCGACACCTGCCGACAGCTCTCCGCTACTGCGCTGCACAGACGAAACCACAGACTTCCTGCGTTTATTATGATGTGATCACAATGTGATTCTGCAGTAGTGACCGATGTTGGGGTTTCTCCCTTCACCTGCTCCACCTTAGCTATAGGAAGGTCAGCGGTCAAAGTCTGGAGCTGGAGCTGGTGGGAGTTCAAAGACACTTCAGCTCCCTGCACAGATGTGTTAATGAGTGGAAAAAAAAACAAATTATAATTTCCTGGAGAAAATGTGTGGGCTGATTGAACCTGTAAAATCAGTTAAAAAAAATCTATGTCCAACTGCAAAAAACTTTCAAACAAGTTTCAGGAACATTATTTTTGAACTGACAAAATATTAAACAAGCTTGTCTAAATGTAAACGTTGCAGTATTTATTCTCCCCTTTATCTCTGTGTAACTTTGCCAACATTGTGAAAATCGCCTCTCAGAGATTTGTGACCTGCTTCAGTAATGTCCCACCACATTTTAGTTAAGAGTTATAAGAAATTATGAAAAAGGAGCCATTTTTAAAAATCTCTTTGTGGTCACACTGCATCTTGTTGTGATCACTTTGTCTCTGTAATTGTTTTGTGTCTCCTTGTGCTGAATCTGCTGATGCCTGTTTATGGTTGGGTTGCAGGCATGAAAGGTCTGATAAGGTGAGGCTATCGAGCTGGATCATGGGAAATGTAGGATCCAGTGTAGATTGGGCTTTGGCACCAAACACTGGGACGTCTTGGCCTCTGCTGTTTCACTTGTGAACAAAACAGAGATAAAATGGGACAAACAAAACAAAGCTAACTCAAGGTCCACGTACACACACACATTTCACTCGGAGGTAGGAATGTGTGTAAAAAGCTGGTAAGTGAACCTAAAGTTGCAATTTGTTTAGTCAAACTACTGTGTCTAAACTCATGAATAAACTTTGAGTCTCAAAATAATAAATTACATAAATTCAATAAAAAAAATTTAAGTTAAAATTATGGAGAAATAAGGATAATGAGTTTTATTTTTCAGAAATCTTTTTAATAGCATGTTAAAACTTTTAATTTGAAGCCAACAAATTCACACTCTCAGTCACCGTGTGGTCTGAAAAACTATTCTTTGTTTAATTAGTTTGTTAATGCCTTTCATGTATCATCACAGTACGACATATAACACACAATTCATACATTCAAACACAATGATTAAAATACACATCTCCTTAAAAGACTTTGGTGATAAAATTACAAAAATACATTTCTAACGGATGTTGTCTAGAACATGCTTCGGCCACTACGTCAACAGCTCAGTTTCTGCTCGTGAAATCTATTTAAACAAGACAAAAATAAATCAGAGCTGCTCCTAAACGGGAGCCAGTGTAGTAAATTCTCTGTGACTGAACAACAATCAGCCGATTGTGTTTGTGCAGCACAGTGTTTCTCATCACAATAAAAGAATTGTTTTCAAACTTGAAGTGAAAAGAGACAAATCGGGAGTTTTCCCCGTTCAACAGGACACAATGTTTTCTGTTTCTACTTAGGGTACGTTTCTGTCAGGGTACATTTTCACTGTTACTAATTTTAATATCTAGATTCAGTTGTCAGTATCTGATGACTGAATAATAAACCAACATATTTGTCATATTTTGAGGAGGCAGCAATGAGCAGTTTCCAGAAAGACTGATGTTTGACAATAGCTGCAGAAATTTGACACATGACATATCTGAGTCGCTGTCCTGTTCAGTTTGGCAGCAAATGTAACAGAATATTGGTGAAAAACAAAATAACAGTCAGAACTGATGAAAAACAGTTACACAAAATCATTTAAGTTGTTTCTTGAACATAAAACAAACCATGTTAAATACTTCAGGCTTCTCAGGTCTGCAGGTTCATAATTTGAACAACTTTGGCTTTTGGGCACATGGAAACTTCTTAAACTGCCTGTGCAGCACAGTCCATGTCTCCACTGTCAGCCAATGTACAGTATCTAATATGGTTTCTCCATACCATCACTAATTACACTACTTTATCCCCTCACAGCTTTGACCTGGGACGGCGGACCATTCCTTTAAACTACGTTGGTGTGAAGTAGCAGATAGAATCTACATGACCGGGGTTTTAAAGGACAGATGTTTATGATGCACTCATTAGTTTCTAAAATGTTTATGACCTAGAAAGGAGTGGGTTTCTTTTCTCTTATTCTGAAACAAGCTTGTTGTCACGTGTGAACTTCTGGTGTCATGGCAGACGTCTGCGCCAAATCTTTATGTCACCATGGTTACAGTTTGAGGAAGAGCACGCCAGTGACCACGGCGAAGCCCACCAACAGCATGGCCACCTTGGGCATTCGGTTCCTGGGGGAGCTGAGCTCATGCGGCAGGATCTCCATGAAAGTGATGTAGATGAAGGTTCCCACTGCCAGCCCCTCCAGTGTGCAGCAGACCAATTGGTGCTGCAGGGCTGCCTTGGTCTCGGTGAGGCCGATGCCCAGGCTGATGCCCAGCGGGGACATGACGGCAAACAGCAGCAGGCAGCCGGC
>NW_018128069.1:707495-720836 GCF_001952655.1 Monopterus albus
CGGCGCGCCCCGCCCCCCCACTGCGCCCCCCCAGCCGCTCCTGCGACAGCTTGAAGGCCAGGCTAAAGGAGATGATGCTCTTGTGGATCATCAGCGCCAGGCAGATCTCCAGCACCTCCTTCCCCTCCTCCTGCAGCCCCACTGCCAACCCCTCAAACACAGAGTGCAAAGACAAGGAGAAGACCAGGATGAAGGCACGCAGGGCAGACTGAGAGCTATAGTCAATGCGGAAGTGGGTGCCATTGTCATCTGCTCCATGATGGTAGTGATGGGAATGATGGCGACCGTTCCTGTTGTTTGCCTGGATGCTGGGGTCCACCAGCAGAGCCCGGTGCTCCTCCACGTGTAAGGATGACTGGTCCTTAAAAGCCAGGACGATCTGCTCCAGGACCAGGACCAGGAAGAAGCCCATGGCCACAATGAACTCAGGCAGAGGGAAATGGAGCTGCGAGGAGAGGAGAAGAGCAAAGTTTAGACCAGCTACACCTAAAACTGTGGCGTGTGTGTGTAGTTCACTCAGGGCTCGGGAAGTTGGCATTTGGGTTTACCGTCATCTTTTTATTCTGACTGAAGACAGCAAATTAAAATACTAGCAGCAGCCACCATAGCCGAGGAACACCAGGAGGTCTGACATCATCTTCACCAGCCCTGTGCCACACGGCACTCTGCCACGCAGACTCATAGACACACTGCACTGTGGGTTTCCACATTTCTGATTTCGAATGTCTTCAGTGCTGCAGAAGTTGATCTGCTGTTTTCATCTCTGTCAACACAGGACGACAAACTGCTGATGCGTGAGAAATCAGCGGATGTGGAGTAGATTCAGATCAGATGCAAGGATGAAGAAATCACTCACGCACAGAAAGTGTCTGACTGTCATCTGACTTAGTGCCAAAAATGTGAACAGCCTTCACAGAAAGCGGCCAAATGCTGGCACTGTTTTTCATTTTAAAATAACAAAAAAAACTTCTGTCACATTTGATTATCTAAATGAACTTGTCTGCTACTGCTGCTGCTGCACCGTGGTTGTTTCAATTGTTTATCATCTCAGTCAGTGGGACAAATTGCTGTTCTTTTTTTGTGCATTAATGATTTTTGGTTCTTTGGGGGCACAAAAGCTCCACAACAAGCTGACACACACAAACCTCTAACAAAAATGACCTTATAAAGTTTTGAGACTGGCCACAGAGCAGACAGGTGTTTGATTCCACCTGATGAATCTCAGTCCAGCTGTCCCTCTCTGTTAGCTCTGTGCTTGGTCTCCACCATCCAATACCAAAACCAGGAGCTAAAAGAGGCTGAAAAGCTCCATAGAGCTGCAGAGTTCCTTTATTTTATCCTTCCTCAATCCTCACTTGACCCAGGGGTTGTTCTGGTCTGCCACACGAGTGTCGGCTTCATGGAAGTCTGTTACAGACTGACACACCCCTTTCTCTGAAATCAGTTTGTGATTGGACGGATCAGAGGCGAGGACGTGTCAGGTCGGTTAAAACTTGGTTCCTCTCTCTTCACAGTTTGTCCTTCCATCTTACATGGGCGGTACTAAGAAGCAAGTGAGGGAAACATGTGTCCAGTTAGAGGAAGTGGGATTCACCATGTGAGTGGCTCCTTTCACATAACATATGATCACTGACTGGTAATATAAAACGTATTGATTAGTGAAGCCTTAAGACCTAAAAACACAATTTGTAGTTCCATAATTTGTACAGTTCTTTTCAAATTAAAAGCATGTTAATGCCTGACTATCTGTATTAGCAGCCTCCAAAAGCACTGGAAGGCCGCATAAAATCACAGTAAACAATATGGTGTAAGGCAGGAAGTGTGGGAAGAAAAAGGAGGGATAGGGTGTCTCACACACACACACGGTCCTGTGGAAGCACTGAAGCAGCTGGAGGTTCATTCAACAGTTTGTTTTGTAAGGGTGGAGAGAGATTCCCGTCAAACACCCGCCTTCCACATGCACCAGATTTCCCAGCACCATCTTTTGTGGCTCTGACCTTCAGCCGCCCTCTTCCTCACTCTGACAGGATGAAACTGCTCAAACCCAATTTTCACAAACTCCTCATTAAATCACATTTTTAGCTCAACTGACGTGGCTGCACAGACGGCAGCGGCTGAAATACCTCAACTACTATCTGATGGGTTGTCTAGGACTACAGATACACACAGAGCTCCCAGGATGACTCTTCAGGACTTTGGTGATCCTCAGAGTTTTCCTCTGTGGCGCCACCATGAGGTTGACATTTGTGGCTTGGAGTGAAACATCAGAGCAGCAGATGGAGGGAGTGTCAGGACACAATCATGTATTAACAAAACGAGGAAAAAGAAATGAATATGCAGACAGGAAACACTCACCAACAGGTAAGGAGAAAGTTATGTCCTTTGTTGTTTGAGTTTTTTTAATAAAGGTCAAACTCCAGTGGTGTTGGAAGGGTTCATTTTGCCTCATAAACAATTATATAAAACAAGCAACTAAGAGACTCTTGGAAAATGAAATGAAACGTTCTGGCGCCTGCGGCTATGGGTTCAGCCACAGTCTGGCTTTAAAACTTTGATCCAAAACTTGTGTTTAACAGAATTTTCTCTTGTGTGCAAAGCAGTGGCAGTTTCAGTTTCAGCTGAAGTGCCATGAGCACATATCTTATCAACATACAGTGTAAGTCACTGAGGGTTGTTACAGGGTCATATTTATTTAGATGAGCCTTGTTTCCCAGTGTCATCCACAGGACACCTCAGGGCAAAGTCCGGCTGCTATGGAAGGAAAAACTTGAGCTTTTGTTTGAGGGTCAAATATTGACTTTGGAGCCAGACTGAACAGGAGGGTGGACTGCGATCTTACTGTGATCCCAGCGTGGCTGAAGGCCTCGGTGATGCCCTGTAGGTAGTCTGGCAGCAGGTCCAACAGGCAGGTGGCCAAGAACACTCCTCCAGCAAAACAGCTGATCAAACTGAGCAGCCTGCGCCGCAGATCTGCAACATCAACAAGTGGGGTCAGCCTGACACCTGCAGACTCAATATGCAGCCTGTGGTTTGAGATCTACAAGCTGGATCACAGACACTGCTCCGCAGGTGGAGCTTTCATCGCAATACAAGGAAGTAGAAAAGCTGAGTGGCAAATAAACAATTAGCTCAACATGTGTGTGAAACACACAGAGTCCTGAAGAGGCCAAGAGATGCACTGTTTTTCAGTGTACTAGCACAGTATACTCTATACTACACATGGTAAGACTGCCTTTATTTCCCAAACCAGGCTTTTGTTATTAGAGACCAGCCTTTGTTCCCATTTTCCACTGGTTTATAAATACAACTGATGATATTTCCAGTCCAACTTTCTTCTAGCTGTAGTGTGAATTCACAGTTTATGGGTTTAGCTCTAAAAGACTACTATCTTCATCCATTTCACAATAAAAGCCTTCCGGTTTGTCTGGGGCTTAATCTAATCCCTTCATTTGCAGCACTAATGTAAAGTTAATCATTTTGACAGTTAAAACTGCAGATATACTTTTAACTACACGTTCACATCATGGCGACCTCACATATCCTGCTCCTAGGAAGTGCTGGTTCTGCACGTCCTCAGCAATTAAAGCTAAGATGTGCACTTCAGCCCCTGAGTGGTGGAGGCAGAAAGTCAGCAGCAGCGTTGGATCAACACAATCATGGGAGAAAGTTCAGACATTCTGTTTTCTGTCAGGAATGACTGGCCCCAGCCTGCCCCCTAGTGGAGGTGCTTTGTAATCATCCACATAAACACAAAGGGCTCTATCAGACTCTACAGCAGCCACACTGAGACAACATACAAAGACTCCTTTTCAGATTTCTGTCCAGAATGGCCTTGGTTTCTTACCTGGGTCCTCACTACAGCGCCCCGCCCCTCGGATGATGCAGAGAGGGGCGAACCCGAACAGCAGTGTGATGGACAACAGCACAACCAGTGCTCCCAATTTGATATCCAGAATAGGGACGTTGGCCGGGTTGGCCTGCAGCACTGCTGTTTCCCTCCTGGAGGACAGGAGGTCAGAGGAGGAAGTTTGATCCAACACAGACATGTTTAACCTGGTTCCTCTGCACATGTGAGTTAGACAGAGGGGGAGTAGACACCCACCATGGCGTCACACAGCAGTTGAGCCTGTCGGACAGATACAGCACAGATTAAATCACATGTGCAGAGATCCTCTGTGTTTTGTGGCTCACAGAACTGTTTCTCTGACCTCTGACCTCTTTCTGGTACAAACAGCTGTGTTATTTATCTACAAACATGGCCTCGTTAGCTCTCATATAAATTCAGTGCTCATGGCGCTGGCGTGGTTTCAGACTGCTCTGCAGGGTTGGCCAGGCTTTAGTTTGCTCCTGTGTTAGTCTGGGAGACAGTCTAACAAAAACAGACAGTCCTATTAAAGCCTGAACAGTGAGCGCCTGCACCCTGAGGCTAACCGCAGTAAGACCCATTTAAAAAAAGTCACAATTTACCTAGAACTCATCATCATGTAGTGGCAGAGGATACAGACACACGCAATGTTATATCATCATGTTATTATTCTAGAAGTTATTATAACAGAGTCATGAATTCTGTTGCGCAAGACGTTTAAGTGACTTTATCTGTTGCCTGGACATTTGCATCGTCTCGGACGCCCACGTGAGCACGACAGAAAAATGTAACTATAAAAACATTTTGATTTCCTATATGGTATATGGAGTGGAGACAGAGGGTCTTATTAATAAAACTGCAAAGTGTTAGGTGTAAGTGAAGTTCAAAAGTGTCAGAATTTAAAAAAAAAAAATTTTTTTTATAAACAATAATATATTTATAACAGGGCAATAAAATAACCAGAACTGGGAGGTCGGTAGCTGCAGGGAGGAGCCGGTGCTCTCCTTACACTCCATGTTGATTATTTAATTAACAATATCAGGTTTTGAGATATTGACTTCTATTTTTGACTTGTCTGATCTTTTACCACCTTCTGTTTTGGGGCGCTCCACAGTTCAGATTAATGAGTAATAATGATGATGTGCAGCCACGGGGCTCATCCAGGCAGCTCTGCTGTGTAGGCTGGAGTCAGCTGAAATGGGCTTTGGATGAAATTTAATGATGATTTTAGAAACTGCCCCCAGTCTCCCAAATGTTTACTTGTTATAAATGTGAACACATAGAACTGTTTTGGTACTCCAGATTCCTCTCACAGTCCAAAAACATGCAGCTTAGGTTGACTGGTGACTCTAAACTGCCCCTAGGAGTGAGTGTGAGTGTGTGTGGTTGTTTGTCTACATGTCAGCCCCTGTGACAGACTGGCAACCTGTCCAGGGTGAACCCCACCTCTCGCCCAATGTCAGCTGGGATTGACTCCAGCCGCCCACGACCCTGTTCAGGAATAAGCGATATAGATAGTGGATGGAAGGACTGTGGGAGTTAGTGTCAGCGGGCGACCTCTTGAGCTGCGACTCAATACCCTGGTAAAGGGGCCGATGTTAAAGCTGAGAGCACAACAATTTCAGCTGAAATTATTTAAATTTTAACATCTGTGTGCCATAAAACATATGCATTAAAACACTGAATATATAATTCCTTTAAGACTGCAATTAAACATTAAGTGGTGTGTGTGCATGTGAATGTGTGTCTGTTTATGTCTGTGCCTTTCATGCCCATGTCAAACATTTTTCAGATTTTCCAAGTATCAAAAATATTAGTACACTACCGACCACTTTAGCTCAGGTAGCTCAGCTAAAATGGGCCAGTAGCTAAAACTGGGTTTTTCCCTTTTCTCTTTTCTTTTTAACATTTTTTCCTTCAATTTCAACTTCTTCATTTGAGAGAGTCTCTCCAGACATTGTTTAGAAACATTTTTCTCTGTTGGTAATCTTACTTATATTAGTTTGGTCCTTGTTAGTGAAATCTGTCATGCTGGCTTAAAAACCATTTCTCTGAGAGACCTGAACCAACTCTGTCCACATCAGCAGCCTCCGACTGATCAGACCTGTTGATACACGTCGAGTGATGCAGCAGCAGCGTGAAGTCGGTCACTCCGGCTGGTTGTGAAGTTTCAGAGAGCGACGACGCCCTGGTCTAATTTGGCCCATTTTAGCTGCGCCCACCCTACACATCACACCCTACATCAAATATGACAGATATCAGCTTTAAAAATCACAGATTTCCACAGAAACGCGAGGGTGAAAAACACAAAATCGAGAATCTCCCACACATATGCTCATTTACAGGATAAATGTCCTGACTGTGTTGACTCCGGTGGAGCAGTAACATGGTTTTGACCTCTGACGGGATCGAACTGGGTTTCCTAACTGGACCGTGTGAACGGTTCCAAACCCGCATCTGAGAAACCGGAGCGCCTCGGACGGAGACCGTGACCCCGCATGTGCCTTTCTGGTAACGTGGAAACTTGGGCCAGCATGTTCTCATCCTCCGCTCCGTAATAAAGCCTCACTCCTACCTGAGTCCAGCTTAAACAGCTCCGAAGGATCCTCCTCAGTAGAAACTGGTTCTACTGGAGATTGTTCGATAAAACACAGTTCAGTGTTTGTTTTCCTCCACTGATCACAGCTCGATGAAGTTTTATGTTGTCCGGGAAGTGGTGAGTCAGTTCCCATCAGCTGATACGTCCATGATGGAGCTGCCGTCAGGCAACACACCACACTTCCTGTTTTCAAAATAAATGCGTGTGGGTGGCATTCGCCATTACAAAAGAGCGAGTCGAAACATTATTTTCTTGCAATTTGTTGTAATTTCCCAGAAGGCTTCCTCAAAATCTTATGTAATTTGGTACTTTTATGAGATAATTATAATAAATTACAATAATTATAACAAACACTAATTTGACTTTAGATAGCTGTGTTAAGTTTAAAATATTCACTCAAAGATTTTTTTTAGAAACATATGAAACTGTATGCTTGCATGTAGGCACTTAATTACATTGAATTATTTGAAAGCTTAGGCCACCAGCTGCACACTGTGTACCAGGTGAACATTTGGATGTCTTTGTTTTATTTATTTATTTGTTGTTTATATGCTGACTACAATGTTAAATATGTGGGCTTTGCTGTGCCAGTTCTTTTCAGGCAGTTACAGGATCTGTAAAATAAAGTGACAGACCTTGGTTTGATGCTGTGAGAGAAATTTTCTTTCTTTTCATCACTTTTTATCCTCACAGAAATTATGTATAGTTTTATAATAAAATATAGATTACAGTGAGGAACAGAAGTATTTGAACTTCTGTTGAAGTTCTCCCACTTAGAAATCATGGAGGGGTCTGAAATTCATATTGTAGGTGCATTCCCACTCTGAGAGACAGAATTTAATTTTTTTTTTCAGAAAATCACATTGTATGATTTTTAAAGAATTTATTTGTCTTGCACTGCTGAACATAAGTGGGAGAACTTGCAAAAATGCAGGGTGTTCAAATACTTCTGTTCCTCACTGTATATTAACTGACAACTGCCAGAACACATTATTTTTGCTTTCATAATAGCACCAACCAATACCTTAATTTATTGGAAACCAATCTCCAACAATAAAGCAGTCACGTTCGTTACAGGTAAGGAAATTTGCCCTTTCCTTTACAGCGACGTTCCGTGCTTTTATTTTGACGGTCAAATGGCTTGCATTCCGGCCTTGTTGTGTTTGACTTGCTGACGTGCAGCTGGGAGGAGGTGCTGCTGATCCCGTAGCTGAACACAAATCCAGGAAAAGTTAGGGTGACGGCTATTTCATCACATGTTAACCAGAGTCAGAGGTCAAACGCTGCACGTCCACTACATGTAAAACTTCACTGTCAACAACAACATATCACACCAGACTGTTTCTTGTTTGAGTCATCTGATTCTGAAAAGCAGCTAAAGTTTTCAAATACAAGTAGTACAGTTAAAATATAAGGTTTGTCTCTAACGTTTTAACCCGAAAGTATCTTGTAAAAACGAACAGAGTATATGGTTTTAATATGAAACGTTAAAACAAGATTTAGGCTGCCGTAGTTCTCATGTGTAATATGAAATGTAACCCTGCAGGCTCTGATGGATTAAAGCACCAATACACGTGATGGTGCAGGAGTTCTTTATCTTTTTTTATGCATCTTTGTCTTTTATAGGTAACTGTAGCTCTGAAGATCTACTTTACTTTGAAGGGCCATGGGCGTTACTAGACATAAAGTTATATTTTTCTTGAAATAACTACAGATAAAGGTAAAAATGTAGAGATATTAATCTTTATGAAAATATTTCAACATTAAGAACATTGTTTTTATGGCATAAAGGTCTGACCCTGTGTTGCACATTTTTTTGCATTTCAGTGAAATTAATCATTGTGAAATGATTTCACATTGATTAATTTGACTGTCAAGCCCCAGTTTGATTTGCCTGTCAACAAATCATCCACTGTCGCTCACAATGGCTTTATTCTCCCTGACTGGTGCTTTCAGATGTCTTCTGTCTTTAGCTTCCTCTCACATGCAGACAAGTGTTGTCCTCAAGTCCCCATAATAAATAAGAAACGTGTTTTGCATTAATTGGGTTACTGAGGTGGTGTAGTTGCACAAGAACAGCTGTAGCGAGCCACGTTCCCATCTCATGTTCCCATCAGCTTACAGCTGAATAAATACAGCCTATTTAGATGAATGTAACAAACAGTAGGATCCCAGCCCGTTACCATCTATTAAAGAAATCCAAGTCTGCTAAACAAATGAATGATTGGGCTTACTGACGGTTTCTTCACTCCAGTTCAGGCTCTTTACCTACTGCTGATTTAACAGGGTGGCTCTGCTCTTTATCCACCTGCTGTCATGATGAATCTTATTATCAAAGCTCCAATGACTTTTATAGTCATCACGCACAAGCTTAACTCTGAGTTAACTGAACTCAGGCAGCGGAAAGAAGCTTTAATGATAGGTAAAAACACTGGAGAGCACTGCGAACACTGGGAAGGACTTCAAATCAATCTGAGTACAACAATTTTTAAATGTTTTTAGCTCTTCAGTAAGTAAGGCTGCACAA
This sequence comes from Monopterus albus, assembly GCF_001952655.1. Taxonomy (NCBI): domain Eukaryota; kingdom Metazoa; phylum Chordata; class Actinopteri; order Synbranchiformes; family Synbranchidae; genus Monopterus; species Monopterus albus. Next base: position 716,487 of record NW_018128069.1, read on the forward strand.
TTAGTTTTAACAATATTAAGACATACTGCATGCTTTTCTTTATATGCGTACATGGAGCCACAAAAAGGAAAGCAGAATTAAATTTATTTTCTATTTATTTATGCTAATCAAAAGCATCCATTAAAAATATTTCATACGTCATTTAGAAAAAATCATTTATTGTATCCAAGGAGCTTCAACCATCTGTGGGCTACTTTGGAAATCAACTTTCCCTGGTTTTCACTTGGATATTTGGAGACAGACCTGTTTTTGTAATTCAGAGGTCTGCCTCCAGTATGAAGCTTGAGCCTGCTGAAGAATCACCAAAAGCCTAAGAATTCTTCTACTGGTCAGTCTCAAATGCGTGTGATTCAGAGGTCTGCCTCCAGTATGACCTCCTCCCAGTAGTCCTTGAAAAAAGACACATTGGCATTGTTCTGGCAGAACTGGCGTAGCCCGGGCCAAACCTCAGGGTCAACGTAGGTGTAGAAGATCAGGTAACCTTGGAGACTTGGCAGCAAAGCTTCAAGCTGAGCCAGAAACACAGCGCAGACTGAAGCCAAACTGTGGCCAAAGATGTTAATATGAAGATGCAGGGCATCATGGCGGTAGGGGACGGCATATGGTGTGGTGCACAGGCTGACAGCAGAGGGTTCCAGTTCATGATCGGCAATCCATGTCAACCCCCTGCGGCGCAGGACCTCCAGGTTGGCCTGCACTGGCTTCAGAGGCTCCCAGTCATTGATGATGGTTTTGTTGGGCAGCAAATTGGAAACCACATGGTCTGACAAGATTAGCATCTCGGCCTGCTGCTGGTCCAGAATGACCAGGCTGTGGGAGGAGGAGTTAGTCTGGCAGGGAAGTCTGGACTGAAGCTCAGCAACAAAGGGGCCAAGGTCAGTCACCTCACAGCACAGAGATAAGATGGCCTGCAGAGGGCGACACAGTGAAGACCAGGAGCTCAGGTCTGAGGTGGAAATAAAAGAGCTGAACAGATTCTTTGTCTGGTTTACTTAAAAATACCCTGAGCAGTTTATGATTACCAATCATGCTATGGAGCAATATATTTAAGAAAGTAAGTCCTAGGAACTGATGGTTTTTAAAGTTCTCTTTGGAATACTGAATAGTCCACGTCTTGGCTGGTACACCTACACTAAAGACCAAACAAGCAAAACTTGGAAAAACATGGGGGGTTTGGGGGTTAACACAAACAGTTGTCTTCACAGTGTGACTCACCTCTTTTGCTATGATTCTGTACTTAGCCAGAGTCTGTGGTGAAGGCTGATTCCCACGGGCCAGCCTGACAGCAGAGACTTCTGGGTAATGGTGGCGGACATAGTCAGTCACGTGCCTCTGGATGGCGCCGGCGATGCCGCGGCGTCTCAAATCAGGTGCCACCCTGAGACCCTGATGCACAACCGTCTGACCACCGTCCACCAGCAGTGCAGACTCCAGCGCCACCTACAGGTCACACACAGGTGAACTTTGACACTCTGGACTTTGGCTTGGGATATTTTTTGTTTTTATGCTGACATCCAGTTTTTTTAGTTTTCACATAAGCACACTGAAAACAAAATGTAGACACATGGAAACTATAGTGTGAAAGTTTGACATTTAGCAAAACGTAAAGAAAACCAGATGCTGTGGGCACAATGCAAGAACTTGTGCCTTTAAATGCCGTGACTTCATTCAGTCCTCACCACTCTGTTGTTCATCCTAGCGATGAAGACGAGGCGTCCAGGCTCCTGCAGCCAGTGCTGGAACTTGGCAGCCATGTAGTCCATCCCACTGTAGTCATCACTGCTGCAGAGGTTCAGGACCTACACCATAAACACACTGTCAATGTCACTGTTAATGAGAACTCATGTTTTAGGGCAGCAGACGGTGACACTGGGGAAACAGGTCATCCTGAGCTGTATTAAATTTAAATATTATTATTAGCAACATGCTCATCATTAATATGTTATGTTTGCATTAATTAGTTTATTAAGTATAACTGAGCCTATTAACATATGCTAATAACACATGCTAGAGCTAATACAAATAACAGCATGTACAAAATGATAACAATACAACTTGCATAACTTGGCAACTTTAATACCACATCTGTCGTTTGTGTAAGGTTGTTCCCATTTACACCAATAGACACTTTTTCTCGCTAACAGTAGTGAGAACTGTATATAGACTCAGTGAACAATTTATTAGGTACACCTGTCTTGAACTAAGCCAGTCTAATCCAGCAGTTCTGCAATAAGTCCTCCTTCATGATGGTGACAATGCTCAGGTTGTGTTCAAACTCTTTCAGAGACAAATTAACCTGACACTGCTTTACTACCAAGAATAAATGTAAATGATTAACCTGGATAGTTATGGGCATTTGCTGATTGAACTGAATGTTCACTTGTATCTTGTCAACTATTGGAAGCTGTTCTGAATTTGTTTAAGTAACAGAAAGATAATTCAGGTTTATTGCAGCTGAGGTTTTGGTTGTTTTGTCACTTTTTAAAATCAGTAATAAAACCGTAGTACTCAAAGTACTTTTTGAGATTTGGGTTTATGGTGTGACAGGAGAAATGAAGCCCAAGGCTACGAAAATAAGACCCCAATTGTAACAGCTGGAAAATTACCATACAAGGCAGGAAGACTTCATTTCAGTTCATTTTTATTTGTAAAGCACCAAATCAGAACAACAATCATGTCCGGGTACTTTACATAATATTTTACAGTATTATAGGAAAAAACCCACCAAATCCACCTTTAGCAGCATTTGGTGACAATGGAGAGGAAAAACTCCTGAAAAACAAAGATGGTTGACTTTGGCCTCTCTTGGACTTGGGTTTAAAGCACAGCCCACCACTGAAGTGACTATTAGATCACAACTTTATTCCACATATCGGAGGTGTGGTTATGTTCATGGATGCACACCAGAAGGGGGGTAAACTTGGTAATACATTCCGACTAACTGGAACTCCGAACACAGTGCTATTTAGCCCCTCACACGGTGGCTAATGTGACACACTCTGAGAACTGGAACATACCACTCGCGGGGGGAGAAACAAGAGGGGAGGAAATGGAATAGTCCAAATGACATTACCCTTTTAACAGCCGCCCCCAGATTTTGTGAGAAAATCTGCACATATAGAAAAGGCCTAATGCCGTTACACAACGTTAATGGTCTGGCACTTTAGGAAGGCTGATGATCCTGGAGACAGGTCGAATGTAGGAGCGATCCCTTACCCTCACTTCGACAGTCCTTACTTTACCATCAGGTGAAGGTGAAGTCTGGATGATCTGTCCAATAGGCCAACTAGCCCGAGGTAGCTGGGGGTCAACAACCAGTACTGTATCCCCAACTTGAAGGTTGGGAGAGTCAGAGCACCACTTCTGACGTGTCTGGAGGCCTGGCAGGTAGAAACGGATGAAACTCCTCCAAAAGTGGTCCGCCAGCAGTTGACTATGTCGCCAAATTTGTGCCTTGATCTGAAAGCAGTTCAAAGGGCTTGCCTCGGCGTGCCACAAATCTTCTCAGAGCCATCAAAAAGGAGTCAGAGTCAGTGCTAGAAAGGAGGTCCAAGTGAACTGCCCTAGTAGTCATACACTTGAAAATAATCCCCCATCTTTTCCCTCTTCAGGGACCGACTGTTCACCGATGGTGACTTGAAGTGCCTGTTTGAGTGACCTTATCACTCTCTCCCAACAGCCACCAAAATGGGGAGCGCTTGGTGGATTAAAGGTGAACTTAATCTGTTGAGATGAAAGGAGATCTTTAAGTCCAGGCTGAAGTGAGGTAAATGCTTCTTGAAGTTCACGCTCTCCACCTTTAAAATTAGTGCCTTGATCTGATAGCAGTTCAAAGGGCTTGCCTCGGCGTGCCCCAAGCTTCTCAGAGCCACCAAAAAGGAGTCATAGTCAATGCTAGAAAGAAGGTCCAAGTGAACTGCCCTAGTAGTCATACACTTGAAAATAATTCCCCATCTTTTCTCGGTTCTCCTACCAATCTTAATACGGTAGGGACCGAAGCAATCTACTCCTGTGGAATAAAAGGCCGGCTTGAGAAGGCGCAACCTTGCCGGAGGGAGATCTGCCATCCGAGGGTGTCTTGGGTTCCCACGCCATTTTCGGCATTCGGTACAACGATACTGATGTCGTTTGACTGCCTCCCTTCCCCTCAAAATCCAGAATTTTCTTCTCAGCTCTGCGAAGACCCGTTCACTTCCTGGGTGGTGAAGGAGATCGTCATGGTGCTGGATGAGAAGCTGAGTGATCTTATGTTTAGGATCAAGAACAACGGGATGAAGCATCTCAGGTTCAACATCAGTAGCGTAGCGTAGCCGGCCTCCAACTCGGATGAGCTGGGCTGAATTGTCAAAC
>NW_018128069.1:722107-735922 GCF_001952655.1 Monopterus albus
GAACATGTGGTGCCGAAGGGGAGAACTTCCCATTCATATATGTTAGGTGGTTCTTCTCGTTTCAGATCTCGCCATAAGAACCTGAGGAGAGGCCTGTCCTCCGGAAGCAGCCGGACCTGATGGAACATGCCACGAATGTCGCTGCTAACGGCCACTGCATGTTCCCGGAACCTCAGTAACACAGCCAGCAAAGAGGGGCCCAGAGTCGGTCCAGGTAGCAGCAGCTGATTAAGATTCGTCCCTCGGAACTCGAATGAGCAATTAAAGACAACTCTGTTCTTTCCATTGTGAGTAACCATATGGTGTGGGATATACCAGCTAGTGGGTGTCTCTTCCTCACCCGATTCCAACTTCTTGATATACCCAGCTGCTACCAGTGTCTGAATCTCAGCATTGTATGCTGCTGCTCTCGTTGTGTCTTTCAGTAATCTCTTCTCTGTGGCTTGTAGGAGAGGGAGGACTGCTTCTTTTGGTGCGTTAAGGTGGGGCATGTTCTGAACACGTAAGAGTGGTGTAGCATATCTCTGAATGCCTCCTACATTCACTCTTGTTGTTCTGGTTTCAAGAATGGCGAGGGCCTCTTTATCCTGGCGTGAGCGGGTACAGGTCTTCTCACTTCGCCAGGGCAGTACATCCATTTGCCACAGCTGTTCAACATGACTGTATATGTCTGCTATAGGTGACAGGGAAGATGAGAACAGACACTGCTGCTCTGACAGATAATGTTTCATCCCCTGTGCTGGGCCTTGGAGAGTCCATCCTAAGCGTGTTTTCACGGCTGCAGGGCCTCCAGGTGGTCCTAGCCGTACTGGTTCTATTGGTGTGATCAGGTGGGGATGATCTGAACCGATCAACAGCACAGGAGGCACACGGTGTAAGGACTGTAAGGGTAAGTCTCTTAGGTGCTTATATTTCTCTTGGAGGGCTTCCACTGGATGTGTATGTTCAGCTAATCCTAGCCGTTTTGCAGTGAATGCTTGGTTGATGTGGAAGACTCGATGTGGGTCAGACGTAGAGGAGATGGTGAAAGAAACCATGGCACCATGGAGAATCTGCAAGTCTTGTCTGACTGTCCGTAAAGGCAAATCCTCCGGGACTCCTTTCAGACCTATCTGTTTAGCTGCTGAGTGTAAAAGGATGGTACGTTCCGACCCATCATCTAATATGGCATAAGCATCCATCGATCTGTCTCCATTTCTCAGCACAACTTTACTGACTTTGAGCAAAACCTTTCGCCCCTCTAATGGCCTGTCGATATATAGCACTTCCTCTGAGTCTTTGGGGTATGGCGTACTACTACACTCTGGCTTAGCTCCTACTTGTTCTCTGTCATCGGTAGCTCTGTCATTAATATCATGCAGCGCAAGTAAGTGTCGTCTGTTACATGTCTTACAACGCATCTTAAGGTTGCATTCTGCAGCACGATGGTCACGGCCACAACGCCAGCAGCCATTTTTGGCTTTAATCCAAGTCCGCCTTTGAGCGGTGCTGATCATCTTGAAATTAGCACAGTTATTCAATGAATGTTTACTGTTATCACAGTAAGGGCAGTACTTCTTAGTTGTAGCTTCTGAGGACGCTGATGGGACGGTCTCCCTTTTAGGTGTATCTGCCAAGCTCATCAGTATTGTTGAGCGACCCATTGTGGCTTTACGGGGTTTAGTCTGCCCCTTTTGCTTTGGTTCTTTCTCCTGTTTTGTGCTGCCGCTGAACCTAGTGTTATCTTCTTGCACCTGGAGCTCATACTCTAACCAGTCAGCAAGATCCAGGAGAGTTGGTATGGGCACGCTGTGCGGATGAATGTAGCGACGAAAGTTGGAGCGAAGGTCATGTGGTAACTTTCCCAGTAGGCGAGAAATGTGTGAGCCGCACTCTAATTCGACTCTGCCCTTTCTGCCCAGCTGCTCCAACATGCTGACCAAGGAGCGTACACGAAGAGCAAACATCCTGAAGGCTCTAGGGTCACCACTTGCAACGTTTGAGCCATCCATCAGTTCAGCTATCCTCTGTAAAGCCAGCTGGTGAGGCTGACCATATTGCAGTTTAAGAGCAGCCATAGTGTCAGTGAATGGATGATTTGAACTATTGTAGGAATCAGCAACCAATAATGCTTCTTCTGTCTTCAAATGATCGACCAGGATCTGATATTTAAATCTCTCTGATGCATCGGGAGGAAGGAGATTGCTTAAAGCAATTTTCAGACGATTGTATTCTCTGGGATTTGGATAACTCATATCAGGAATTGTGGGTGTTGGCCCTCTGTAGTACTGCTCCTGTCCACCTACTGGGCTTAGCGTTCAGTGACGTGAGTGATGGTGTTTGCTCCTTGATGAGTCATCATACTGGCATGACTGAGAAGCATGACGTCTGTGTGAGGGTGACTGGTGTTGATATTCAGAATCGTCACTATCAGATGAACTGGTGTAGTACTTCCTATAACTGTGACGTGAATAACTATCTTCTCTCGGTTGAAACACTGAATAACATTGTGGGGGTGGTAGCTGAGACTCTGCTGTGGTTGTCATTGGTGACCTCTGTGTGGTCATCTGTAACTGCTCAACCAGTGCTCCCAAATGTTCTACTTGTTTACGAAGTTGGGTATCAGAAGTGTTGTGATGACTGAGGGTCTCCAGTTTCATCTGACTGCGCTCGTTCTGACAGCGCAGTGCAACATTCTGTTGCCTTAACTCTCTCAGCTCGTTAAGCAGTGCTTCTTTCTCTCCTGGTAATGCATGTTTATCACTCCAGTGAGAGTCTCTCTCAGGGGGCCACGTCTCTTTAACGGCCCACTGTGAGTTGACAAAATCGTCTTGACTTATGGGGGAGGCTGAACGTTCACCACCCACTGCACCCTCTTCTCCTATTCTATGCTTTACGAGCGACTGATCAGTCTTATGTAATCCGGAAAGATCATAGTCATGCAGGTATGCTGGGAGGGATGACTTCCTCCTGACACGCTTACCATGCTGTTCTTCTGAGGGTTTGGACATCCTTGTCAGTGGTGAGATGTATCCGGCTCGAAGGACCATGAAAAACAGAGATGGTTGACTTTGGCCTCTCTTGGACTTGGGTTTAAAGCACAGCCCACCACTGAAGTGACTATTAGATCACAACTTTATTCCACATATCGGAGGTGTGGTTATGTTCATGGATGCACACCAGAAGGGGGGTAAACTTGGTAATACATTCCGACTAACTGGAACTCCGAACACAGTGCTATTTAGCCCCTCACACGGTGGCTAATGTGACACACTCTGAGAACTGGAACATACCACTCGCGGGGGGAGAAACAAGAGGGGAGGAAATGGAATAGTCCAAGTGACATTACCCTTTTAACAACTCCCTTTAGCTGAATAAAGTTAGCGTCATGCTTATTTGCAGCTGTCACAGTTAGTTATAAACTGTTTAGTGTTGGTTTATTACAACTGAGGTCCTATTTTCATTATTTGTCATAGTTTCTATTGTATTGATTGTAACACTGTACACCTCAAATTGCTTGCTGAGACATTTGAACACTGTAAGGTCTGACAGGAAATATGAGCATTCAGATGATCTTACAGGTTTATCCCTTTGGAGTGTATGTCCCAAAATAATTGGCTGAAATCATCTTTGCAGACAGGAGCACTCAGGTGAAAGAACGTGTTAGTTACACTGTAATGATTTAATGAAAGAAGTGTAGGGACCTGCTGGAAATCCTGCTCCTCTGCCAGGCTGTACTCCACATCACAGGCTTCCCCCGCTGCACACATCCCGAAAAGAGCGGCTTTCAACCACACCAGCTGATCAGGTTCTGGCTTTACTGTCTGAACTGATATGAGCCACCCAGAGTGTGGTGTTGGTTGTCTGGCTCTTCTCTGCTTCACAAAGTGTGAACTGGTTCTTTTCCTTCTTGCCGTGAAAGTTTTTTTTTTTTTAGGCAGGACTGGACTTCTGGAAGCTGCAGTCAGATTGACAGATTGTGGGATGTGTTCAAGATCCACAGCAGCAGGATTAAAAATATGTGTTTATTATGCTCAGTGTCCGTTCTGGGGGTCTTCTTTCTCGGTACATTCCTCTTACACTCTATAATTACACTATTATTATTTTTACTAATACTATTATATCCTATTTTGTTTATGTCACGTGCACGGCCAGCACCTCCCCCACGTGTCGGCAGCCGATCCAGGCGACTTGACACGCCCAGCACAGCTGATTTCCGTCTGCCCGGTTCCACTTAAACCGGGTGCTGGCGTGTTCTCGTTGCCAGATCGTTGTATGCTCCACACCGAACAGATCCTGGCTCCTGCTTCCTGCTCAAGCATCTTGATCAGCGCGTTCTCAGCTCGTCGTGAGTACCACGTCCCCCCTGTCTTTCCACCGGCTCTACGCTGCGTCACCTCGGCGTCCTTCTCAGCTCTCTTGGCCATCTGCTCTTCTGCTGCCACGTCCTCTCAGCCTCGACCAGCCCACTGACACCACCGCCACCGATCTCTGAACGGTTCCCATCTCTCCGGTGCTTCGAGCCCGAGTGTCGCATCTTGGGCCCTCCTGCCTCCGGGCGTAACAGTTTAGGAATTAGATATTAAGATGTTTTTTAATAAAAATGATTTTGTTGTTATTATTTTGAAAACATTAAACCAAAGGTACTTTTGCGGTTGGGCTTGTGGTTATGACTGAGAAACATCACAAATTGTCTTCCAAACCTGAGCTTTACACTGAATGTGTGAATGCATTATTTACCACTTCTGATGCACTACAGCTGGCGCTGAACGCAACATATAAGGCCACACCCCCATGCGCGTTTTCCATTGGCTACTAATGTTTGTGTCCAATCAGAATCCTGCCAGTGCGCATGTTACACTGCCACGACAGACTTCTTAAAGGTGACATAGAAAAAGTGACCCGATCAACTTTGAAGATGTGCATAAAAGATAATTTGATCGAGTCTGAAGTTCAGACTCTGAACAGTGACATGCAAGTTTTATATAGATCCACTGTATATAACTTTTCTTTGTGAGCAGAAACAATACAAACAGAAGATAAAACAAATGCAAATAAAAAAAACTAAACACAGGGATCATAAAAGACTGGGGGATAAGATGGGATGATGAACATATTACACAATCATAAACACTTTGCTATAAAAGATGATTAAAGGGATTTCAAGGACACTATGAATGTGGTCTGTCTGACCTCAATAGCATTCAGCAGTGTGGGCCTTTAACAGCAAAGGTCAATGATTACTTTTGGTTACATGTGGAGACCTGGGAATAATCAACAGAGTCTCATCCACTGATCCGAGGATGTCCGGCACAGAGGGAGTTAATAAATACAGCAGTCTATCATTTACACTCATTATTTTGTTGTGCCTTATCTGTGCATTAACTGCAAACCTCAGTTGATGCAGCCTTTCACTGTTGACCACTGCCTGAACAGATGAACAGTTCAGTAGCTTCCTTGTGTTTCTGAAATGCAAATAAATTCACCTCTTGATGAGAGCACACACACAAATGATTCACTGAATGGAATATCAACATTCAGATACAGCAATCAGTTTAGTCTGTTTTTTATCTGCATACTGTTTGAGTCTCAAAGCGATCTATTGCTAGCAACGTTAGCACTGTAGTGTTAGTACAGTGCCACCAGGAGTTTTGGAGGGGTAAATACTGTACCAACCAACGCCGAATGGAAAGTGCACCCTTGTTTTGCTGCAATAGTGTGATTATGCCTATAGCAGTTACATTCTGTACCTGTTGGTGAAGAGAGCTCTGACTGATACAGCATTAGCCGCACAGTAGCCCAGGCAGGAAAAATAAATGCACGTGTGTCCTTATGTAAATCTGTAGGGGAACAACCTGATTTTGGAGATTTTCTTTAGTTGAAAGAAGCAAGGCTGGATAGCATTCTTCACATTAACATTAAAACAGAGGGTTGCACATAAATGGCTTAATATCTGTTTATTTTTAAAGAAATCAAGCTTACAATGTGTAACAATCCCTTGACAACCACTGGAGACAAGAACCATATCAACAACTTTTGACACTCAAAGGAAGCTTGAGCCTGCTGAAGAATCACCAAAAGCCTAAGAATTCTTCTACTGGTCAGTCTCAAATGTGTGTGATTCAGAGGTCTGCCTCCAGTATGACCTCCTCCCAGTAGTCCTTGAAAAAAGACACATTGGCATTGTTCTGGCAGAACTCACATAGCCCGGGCCAAACCTCAGGGTCAACGTAGGTGTAGAAGATCAGGTAACCTGGGAGACTTGGCAGCAAAGCTTCAAGCTGAGCCAGAAACACAGCGCAGACTGAAGCCAAACTGTGGCCAAAGATGTTAATATGTAGATGCAGGGCATCATGGCGGTAGGGGACGGCATATGGTGTGGTGCACAGGCTGATAGCAGAGGGTTCCAGCTCATGATCGGCAATCCATGTCAACCCCCTGCGGCGCAGGACCTCCAGGTTGGCCTGCACTGGCTTCAGAGGCTCCCAGTCATTGATGATGGTTTTGTTGGGCAGCAAATTGGAAACCACATGGTCTGACAAGATTAGCATCTCGGCCTGCTGCTGGTCCAGAATGACCAGGCTGTGGGAGGAGGAGTTAGTCTGGCAGGGAAGTCTGGACTGAAGCTCAGCAACAAAGGGGCCAAGGTCAGTCACCTCACAGCACAGAGATAAGATGGCCTGCAGAGGGCGACACAGTGAAGACCAGGAGCTCAGGTCTGAGGTGGAAGTAAGTCTGGTTTACTTATTCTTTGATAAGATATTGATTGATTTTATTTTTAGCCTACTCCTAACCATTAAGACTACATTATGTTTTTGTTTATCCACTTGGGGCAGTGCAGCATATTGTCACCTTTTCAGAGTGCTGCAGAGGTACAGAGCTGTTTTTGCTCCTAAGCTGCTGAATGATCCAGTGTGCTTACCATTTCCTGTCCCCAGAGTGTACCGTGTGGACAGACAGTTGTCTTCACAGTGTGACTCACCTCTTTTGCTATGATTCTGTACTTAGCCAGAGTCTGTGGTGAAGGCTGATTCCCACGGGCCAGCCTGACAGCAGAGACTTCTGGGTAATGGTGGCGGACATAGTCAGTCACGTGTTTCTGGATGGCGCTGGCGATGCCGCGGTGTCTCAAATCAGGTGCCACCCTGAGACCCTGAAGCACAACTGTCTGACCACCGTCCACCAGCAGTGCAGACTCCAGCGCCACCTACATGTCACACACAGGAGCGCCACCTACAGGTCACACACAGGTGAACTTTGACACTCTGGACTTTGTGGGTTTTTGTAGCAATGTCTTCAGTCCTCACCACTCTGTTGTTCATCCTAGCGATGAAGACGACGCGTCCAGGCTCCTGCAGCCAGCAGTGGAACATGGGAGCCATGTAGTCCAACCCATCGAAGGCATCGCTGCTGCAGATGTTCAGGACCTGCATTGTACATAGACAGCTGTCAGCACAGCAGCTGTTTATTGGAACCTCTATAAAGACTGATATGCACACTGGAAAACAAGACAGTACATAACAAGGAGCATGCAGGCAGCATCCCTGTGATTGACTACTGTTGTATTCTCTTTGTTTGTGCAGTCAGTGGCTTGTGGTGCAGACAGACCCTTGTGGATTCATACAGTCACCAGGACGTGGGAACCATGAACTGGCCTTAGGAGCAAAGGCTAAAGCTAACACAAATAGCATATGAAACAGCTAACATACTAACTGCACAACTTGGTCTCAACCTTTGCTGTGATGATGTTCTCATTTCTGCAAACTAACACTGATACAAAAAAATGTTGACAACTCTGAATGTGCTTCACTGCTAGAGAATAAAGTTACTATAGATGGATAAAAGTGACGGCTTCCAGCAGTTGTTGATTGAACATAATGATCTATCTACCTTATATTTGTCTTGTTATTTGCAGCTGTCTCAGTTAGTTATAAACTGTTTAGTGTTGGTTTATTACAACTGAGGTCCTATTTTCATTATTTGTCATAGTTTCCATCAATTATTGTAACACTGTACACCTCAAATTGCTTGCTGAGACCAGAGCACAGCTGAAAAAATGTGTTAGTTACACTGTAATGATTTAATGAAAGAAGTGTAGGGACCTGCTGGAAATCCTGCTCCTCTGCCAGGCTGTACTCCACATCACAGGCTTCCCCCGCTGCACACATCCCGAAAAGAGCGGCTTTCAACCACACCAGCTGATCAGGTTCTGGCTTTACTGTCTGAACTGATATGAGCCACCCAGAGTGTGGTGTTGGTTGTCTGGCTCTTCTCTGCTTCACAAAGTATGAACTGGTCCTTTTCTTTCTTGCCGTGAAAGTTTTTGTTTGTTTGTTTTTGAGGAAGAGACAGATCTGAATAGAAAAAAAAGGGGGAAAACTGAGCTGCGTTCAAGATCCACAACACAGCAGTGTTTGAAATGGCTGTTTAAAATAGCTGCTCACCATCCACTCGGGGGGTTTAGCTGCTCTCTGCTCAGAAGAAGCACACAGACAAAAACACAAGTAGGAGCTGGTGTCAGGACATGTTTGAGACTTCAGTTAGGGGTGTAATAATCAGAATGATAAATATCTGTGATTTGTGCCACATTAACAGTGCTGTGTACTTTCTTGTAGTCGGTTTCTAGCTTGCAATTGTGGCATACATACATTCAGGTCATGGAGCGACATGTACTGTAAATGTTTGCCTCTGATAAACGGTTTGCTTAAAAAACTGCATAAACCAAACCACATTTCCAGTAGAGCAGATTCTTCTTAAACAGGCTGACCAAATGCCTGTTTGAAACAAACACTGTGGAAGTGAATGCAGCTCATTTGTTGTCCGATCACTAAATATGTGAAATAAATGTAAATTAACATTCCCTTATTGATAACTTATTAAATATGAACTGATCACTGAAACCCAGAGGTCATTTATTAATATAACAGGAACTCCTGATGCATCTGGCAGTACCTCATGCATTAAACCATCATGCATTAGTTAAACACTAAAATACGTGATTTGTACCTTCCACGCTTTTGCTTTTAAATCATAGGTTAAAGCATTGTATTTCTGTTTACAGCTGCAGAAAACACATTCCTCATGCCATGTTCTGTGCAAATACGTTTTCTTTGCATTGATTTAGCCCGTTTGACTCTGAAATGGAGTGACGTCCAAGTATAAAGTAGCAGAAACTGAAATACTCAAGTTAAAGTATATATACTTCAAAACTGTAGCCTAGTTCAGTACTTTCAGAATCTACTCGCGAGTGTTGGGATCTAACGCTAAGCTATAGAGAAGCGAGGAAGAGGCGCAGCAGACAAACAGCAGAGGGCAGAGAAACACCAGCGCAACGTCTTCTCGGAAGGACACGGAGACGAGGACGCTGCAGAAGAAGAAGAAGCGGAGGAGTTGGAAGAGGAGGAAGAGGACTGGTTTCAGGCTTTGGACTGGACTCCTGCGGGCTTCAGAAGCAGCGTGTCGCGGTGTGTCCTGCGGTCCGTGAGCCGCTGTGTGATGAAGACCCGGAGGCTCTGACCCGGACCAGCCTGGCTTCTCTCACAGTGAGTCTGCACATGAGGTGTGCGGGTTGTTTGTGGTGGTCCGACGGATCCAGGTTCAGGCCCTTTAATACACTGTTACTAACAGGCCTCACACGGTCCTGGAGCGTCATTACAAGTTTGTGGATTTCAAAGCACAGCTCAAGATTCACCAGTGTCTTTAACACAGGGGCGGAAGAAGTACTGAGACCTGTGTGTGAAGTCAGACAGACAGTACCAGAGTAATCCATTACTCAAAGGCAGCTGGCTACTGTTTACATAAAGTCTGTTAAAAGTCACAGCTGTCGGTAGACTCGTTATTATTTGTTATTTACAGCTGAAGGCAGGTTTGGGCCAAATTCACCGTCAGCTGATGTCTGATGTGAAAAGAAGTAAATAAAGCCCCTTAGAAAATAGGCATCAAATGTTAATGCGCTGTTACTGTTTATTTAATTAACTTGTATAAAGTGGAAACCATTCACCAGTGAGGGGGGCATGCAGGCAGCCTGCTGGGTCAGTACTCAGTGACCCCCCCCACTGATGCCACAGCTTGAAAACTCTTCCTGGATTGCAGCTCCTTGTTCTGCACGGAGCAGGCTGCTGCCCTGTGAACACACACACACAAAGTCTTTTTTGGGAGCTTTCATGGTTTATTAGACAGCTGATAGTAGGCACCCAGACCTGAAGCTGGGAGATCTCATTTCATCCAACGTGTGACTGCAGGGTTTTTGTTTTTGTACCCAGGTTGCTGTGTGAGCTGAGAAATAAAGTTTGGAAGCCTAGATATCAAACTGGAAACACGTTTAGCAGCTTCTCAGGTTTCTCAGGTCAGACTGGCCCTATCAGAGGCTGGGGTGTGTGTGGTGTGTGTGTCTTAACTACCAGGATATCCTCCTCCAGTGTTGCATCATGTGGTTGTTATGATGATTCAGACAGACTCTTTATTCTGCTATTTGCTTTGTGTCGTGTTTTCTCTCTGTTACTTTAGTTTCATGTGTTTGCTATTATTGCAGATCTCTCTCTCTCTCTCTCTCTCTCTCTCTCTCACACTCACTCACACACACACACACACACACACACACACCTCACCTTTATACTTCTCCTACTTGTGAGAAACCTAAACCTGATTCTGTCGTTAACCTTAAATCTACATTTGAAGAGGTTCATTTACCCAGAAGACAACAAACACACAATATGTGGTATCTCAGTTATTTTGATTAGTTGATCAACATGAAACTAACGTGCAACTATTTTCGTCTTCTCCAGTGGAGGCTTTGCTGCCTTTTGTTGTTGTACAGTGGATGTGTTTGGGCTGTGGAGAGGTTGTTGAACCAAACAAGCCCCGCTAAGGCCTCCGCTCTGGTTTACAGAGTATTTATTATTACCGATGGCTAAATGAAGACGTATCAGATGTGAGAGTAGTGGTTTGTTGCAGCCCGACACACTGGAGGTGAAGAGATGCTGTTTGTGCCGCTCACAGCCTTGAATCATGACGTGAACACTCATGCATGCGGCTCTGGGAGGGTGCGCTTCTGCTGTGTTCGCAGTGAATGGGGGCTGGGAGAGACATGTTAATGATTTGTGAGCGTTCATGTGTTATTACAAAGATAGTTGCATTGACAAAATAACACCATGTCCATCATTTCTCTGACACACATTCCTGTTACTGGATCATCCAGTTTGTACAGGGACAGTTTGACCCACCAGCCCTTCTTCTTCTCTGTCAGTGTGCTTGGTGAACAGTGTTACTCTGGTTAAATGTGTTTTTAGGTGATGGATGCAGAGAGCGGGGAGCTGTTTCTCGGCGGTGATGGCGTGGTGGCGGCCGACAGCTGGCAGCTCGACCAGCTCGTCTTTAGCAGTTCAGAGAAACCCCTGCAGGATTGGGTGGTGGAGCCCGACTGCGTGAGTTACCTAGCTGTGTGTGGTCAGTGGTGCAGGGGAGTTGCGTGCAATTTTTATTCTAAAGCTTTAGCATGTTAAAAATGTTTAACCTTGGTTATTTTGTGCACAGAATTGGTCACACTGTATGAGAGTGATTAAAGTAAAAACACTGGCTGGTGCACAAATGTCAGCACCATTTAAAAACCTGACTCTGTCTCAGACGCTGAACGACAGCGAGTCAGAGGACGTCCTCCACGGTGTCGACCCAAACGAGGTGTTTCCCAGCGCGCCGCCGGCAGACCCCTCATCAGAGAGTGACAGCGGCATCTCTGAGGATCCTGTCGTTGAGAGTCCTGTCACCATGGTGACCGCAGCGACCACTCAGCCGACCCCGGCCACTGTCTACCGGGTGGTTTATGACATCAGCGGGCTGGGAGGTATGAACACGGATCCTGGACAAGAAAACGTCATTTCCATTGAGCTTGGTGAGCGTCTCTGTTGTTCTGTTTTCATAGTTGCTCTGGAGTTGGCCCACACAGGCGTCTGGTGACTTATTCTCACAGAAAGTTACTGATTCAAATCATAAATTTGTCAGTTTTTGAGAAATGTGGCTTTTGTTATATCAAAATAAGGCGTTTTGGTATTGTATGGCACTAACACAGACACAGACGGTGATAAATATAAGAAAACCCCAGACTGACAGTGTAAACCCAACCAGCAGGGTCCCTGATCAATCAGCTGATCATTGTCCTGATGATCTGATTGATCTGTTTATTCCCAGAATGTCAGACACTGGGAAAAAGTCCCACTGTGACTTTCCAAAGCCAAAGGTGGTGCCTTCACACATCTTGTTGTGTCCAACCAGCAGATCCACACTCAGACTCAGCTGATTCTCATGACAAAGAAAAGCATCAGCTCCTCACATTAAAGAAGGTGGAACCAGAACATGTTGGTGACTGTTGCTTCTAAATAGTTGACAGTCAATTTTCTACCAGTGAACTGACTCATGGCTGCAGCTCTAGGTCACTGAATGGCTTCATGAGGACGACACAGTGGGTTGGACACAGTGAGATGATCTGGTTTGGAAGGAGGATGTTTCCTCCCTCTGACAGAGGAGACCTGACGCTGGTCTGGAGACACAGCCCTGACTGGGCCCAGCTGGGCTCTGGGTGGTGGTTTGGCCTGTCAGCTGTCACCCATGTTTTAGTAGCTATTCACAACAACACCTTGTCTGAGTTGGTGTCAGAGAGAGGAGAAATAACTATGTAGATCAGTTGTTATTTACTTTATTTGTCAGTTCTACGTGTTATCGTAATGTTTCCATTACTTCCTGTCCTGTGCAGATGAGTGGAGCTCTCAGGTGCTGTTTTCAGACTCGTGCATCGTTAATGAGCTGCCACTGGTTTCTGCAGCTCGCCTCGATGGCGGTGTGGACGCCATCGATCCTCCCAGCCCTGATGCTGATCTGGTGAGACTTCAGAAATATCAGGAAGATATTTTGTTTGTGTGACAGTCAGAGTTGAGGACTGACTCTTCTGCTGTTGCAGCTGTACCCAGAGCTCCATCTGACTGAGGAGGAACAGAAGCTGCTGACTCAGGAAGGAATCTCTCTGCCCAGCAACCTTCCTCTCACCAAGGTCAGACTGATGAAACCCTGAGAAGACCTTAAACCTCCCCACTTGGAGTTTTAAAACGTTTCTGGCACTAGTTGAATCATCTCATGAAGCTGCTTCGTCCATGAAAAGTTTCCCTGCATAACAAGTGACACAGAAGCAGCAATTCATTGGTGCTGAGTTTGATTATAGATCAACAGTGATGTTGGTTTTGAGTTAACATTTATTTGATTTGATTTGATTTGATTTGATTTATTCTTTCAAACATGTAGAAACAAATGATATCAACACACACATAATTTACACAAATCCAACCAATGCTAATCCAAAATCAGTTTGCTTACACCTAGTACATGTTTGAATGGAGTAGGAAGAAGTCAGACTTATCCAGTCCTACCCCATGACATCATCTTATACAAAAAATTTCATGCATCATTGGCTGCAAGCAGTATCTCAACATAGGTAATTCACTTCTTCACCAGACAAGTAATACACAGAAAATTTAAAACAGAGTGTTTCATTCATGCATTCTTGATTAAATCTCTTATTCTTGCATATATCTTGAATGACACATACTTCTATATTTATATTTAAACTCCTCCATTCTAGTACTGTTTTTTATGCCCACACTTAAATTATTCCATAGTTTTACACCACTTATGGAAATACAGAATCTTTTTTTGGTTGTACGTATAGCATGAACTTTTAGATTTAAGTGACCCCTTAAGTTATATCCCCCTTCCCTTTCATCAAATAACTTTTGGATTCCACCAGGTAATAAGTCGTTCCTGGCTTTATACATAAACACAGCAGTCTTATAT
>NW_018128069.1:735988-754073 GCF_001952655.1 Monopterus albus
ATATATCTAACCCTTGCCAATATCGATATATTTTTAGCTATTTTATGCTGAACATATCTGATATGAGATTTCCAGGAGAATTTGTCATCAACTATGACACCTAGAAATTTGATTTTATATACTCGTTCTATATTAGCTCCCCCAATTTTCATTTGAAGTTTATTATCTAGTCTAGGATTCCCAAATACCATATATTTGGTTTTCTCCAAATTCAAAGATAGTAAATTACTATCACACCATTTGCAGGCTGAGGAAAGAATCCTGAAGAAGGTTCGGAGGAAAATTCGCAACAAGCAGTCTGCTCAGGACAGCCGCCGCAGGAGGAAGGAGTACGTTGACGGACTGGAGAGCAGGTATAGACTAGCTAGACTTACATGAGACACGGGGCCTCATACCATAACATTTTTCTATTTGTGTCCTGTATTTCAGACTTCTCCTCGCTACAAGAGCAAAAAAGTTGAGTCTGACAGTGTAGAGCTTCACGTCAGAAATCATCAAACTAAAGCAGAACAACTGGACCAGAGTCAGTGTCGTGTTAGAAAATGTTAACAGTTCATATGTCAGTGATGAGAGAACGTTCATGCTCCATAAAGTCAGACGCTAGCAAAAATCTGTGCCAAACAAATCACTCCATGACTAAGATGTGCGGTGTCGAGGGGCCGACAGCCACTCAGATGTTAGAGCAGAGAATGTTCCAGCTGCTGTCGGTGATGATCCACTGTCAGGCGTTAGAACAGAGGCGGAGACTGGACGCAGTCCTGAGGCTTTTATACCGACAGCTAGAAGCTCTGAAACATCATGGCAGCGTGATGATGATGGCAAACAGGACATTCCTTAGCATTGTTTGTTCTCTACTTTATATACTTTTCTATACTTTATATTTTTAATGAAACCAGTTCTTCAGTTAAACCAGTGAGTCTGGACCACTCCTCAGTTTCCTTTGTACCTCAGAGAAAATTCAAAGTATGAGAAAAATGGTGAACGCCACATAAGAAAGAACCCGCCTGCATGACGGGTTCTTGCCTGAGGCCCAGAGTTTCTGCAGAAGAAACTTCAAGTTGCATGAACGATAAATGGACTGCTCTCATATAGCACTTTTGTACCGCAGCAAACAAAGCACTTTACAATTACATGTATGCGCTCGCGCAGTCATGCACACATGGACCTGCTCTGTCTGCTGGGCCACAGCTTTGTTAACCTGTTATTGTCTCAAGATGCCGAGGGGGACAGCAGGGGACATTTTTATTGAAAGTCACTCACAGTTACATTAATACATATTTGTGTGTGTGTGTTCACAGGGCAGCAGCCTGCTCCGTGCAGAACAAGGAGCTGCAAAGGACGGTGGAGCGGCTAGAGAAACATAATATGTACGACCAACCACATTTATTACCATGAGTGGCGTGCTCGCTGATCAATGAAGAAACCTAAGGATTCAGAGCCACAGGATCACATTTACCTCATCATTGCACATTTACAGCCTTTTATATGTTGATGATTATCATAAGAAAAGCTTCAGGTTAGGTTTTCCTATAAGAAGTAACAGAAAAAATCAGTTAAGTCAAAACAACACCTCAGTGTTTTGCTGCTTTAGCATTTTAGACAGCAGTGTTTCTTGCAGCAGAGGGCGCTGTTGCTTCATCTGCAGGGGCTGCACTGGTAAACATGAAGGAATAACTTGCGTTTTAGACTCAAACCGAGCTCCAGTGTGACATCCTTTTATATCTCCCCCTGTCAGTCTATAATTATGATGATTAAAATTTTTTAGTACATCAAACAGCACCATGTCACTGTGCTGCTGACAAGCTCAGCTATTAGAACAGAGGAACAGGCTCATGGTTTAGTTCAGATGTTGTGGTGTAAAAGCAAACATGTCAAATCAAACAGTCCATCTTAATTCAGCAGGTTTTCTTACCTGTTTTCAGTCAGTACTTTAATCCCAATCAGGGTGCAGAGGTTCATTGGCTTTGACATGGCTGAGCTCAGATTATTGCTGATAGAGCTGGGGAATGATGAGGTTGGTGAACTGGACTGTGTTCCTGCTCCTCAGGTCTCTGCTGGCTCAGCTCCGACAGCTCCAGTCCCTGATCAAACAGACGGCCAGTAAAGGAGCACAGACCAGCACCTGCTTACTGGTAGGAAACACTCACTGCTGTTTGAGTGTGTGTATGTGTGTGTTTATATTTTACTTCTAGCTCCGATTCTTCTCAGTGGTTCTGTTTCTTCACAAATCAGCTGATACTGTCTCTTAGTAAATAAAAAGAAAAATCAGCTGATTGAAGCAGTGAAAATAAATGTCACATATGACCAGGTGTTATGTGACTGTTTTTGGTTCAGACAGAAAAATACAGATTTCTTATTTCTTATAAACTTGGAGCCTGTTCCTATAGTGTACATCAGATTTTGTGTGTGTGTTGGCAGATTATTCTGATCTCTCTGGGTCTGATCATCTTGCCGAGCTTCAGTCCGTTCAACCGCCACTTGTCTACAGACGACGACTACAGACCCAGAGGAGGTGAGTCCCTCAGCATCACTTCCTGCTGTGTAAGAGGTTTACTCCACTGAAGCAGACTGCTCAGTCAGAGTGACAGCTGGTTGCTGAACTTATGAAACGTCAGGAAATTTGAGGATCTGGAAGTTTTTTCAGATTTACCAGACTATGGGAAAACGGCATGAACAAATTAAGAAAGTGAATAAACAAGCAAATGAAGTGTTTTCCAAATTATTTTAATTAACTTGTGTATGGGAGGTTTGTGAAGCCTGTTTATGTTGACAATACTGACGAGCATTATAACAGAAACGGGCAAACACTGTTCCACTTCTTTATAATGTAATAATAATAATAATAATGACTAAGTGCATTTACAAAGCACATCTCACAACCAGAGATCATTAAGTAAACATGATAGTCTGGACAATGTAGATCAGGTCAGACAAGTACCAGCACACACAAACAAAAGATCCAAATCTGAATTCGTCACTTGCCAGATCCAACACATAACCCAGTGAGGTATTTGATATGTTGTGGTACATCTGATGCAGTAGAGACACTGTAGAAATAATGTATTTCCTCATGTTTCTAGTTATTTCCAGAAACATCCTGACAGACCCCTCGTCCTCACAGCCAACAGCGGACGAGGTCGAGAGTCCGGCTGTCCAGTCTGGCTCCTCGCCGCTGTCCTCTGATCTTGGCCAATCAGGACCTCCAGAGGGCGCCACTGTGCCCCAAGAACCAATAGAAAACCCTGAAAATACAGCCTTTGACAGTATAGCCCAAGGGGGGACCCAGTCAGGGAACAGCTCAGCTCTTGTCGCCGGACAGACTGACCCACTGGCCCTTGGTGTAAGGTCGAAGGCAGGAAAAGGAAGTCATGAGCCGGCCAAATCTGCACATGCTGATGAGATGTAGACAGGCGGGTTTCACTGATGCTTTCTGCCACAGTAACTGGACTTCGGCTTCGGTGTCTTACACAAAGATACTGTATGAAGACACATGAGAGGATCCTAACGGAGAGGCCACATTCCTACTCAGCCCTTCACCACAATAAAACCTTTATTTAACCTTACACTACATTTAGTTTTGTTTCAAAAAATTGTTTGCCATCTCAGAAAAATGCTGAGAGTTTGTATGGCAAATATGAAGCGTAGTGACAGCAGAGTTGTCTCTGAGTCTAACTGAAGGTAAACGCAGACGTTAGCAGCTGTGGCTGAGGCATGTGGACCTACTTTTGCAGCAACTTTTGGGCTAAACTGAACCATCTCAGAGCTTGTATCTGTACAACAAAGCTTGCATATCAACGGGACAAACATGACATCATGACAGGCTAATCAGAACTTCTGCCTTTAACTTTGAGCTGGAGCCTGAATATTTTGTGTTTATCGCTGTTGGGAGAAAGACATGTACAGACATCTCTCTTTTTTTCTTTCATCAGAAATGTAATATCTGGATTAAATGTTGGAACCTTGTGTGAGGAGGGCAACACAGAGTGAACAAAGACTAGTTAGCTTTTAATACTCCTGTAACATCTCAAGTTTCAGGCACACCTCCCTAAGTTGAAATGCCCCACTAAGTAACATGATGTAAGCTCCTCTTAGGTTTCTGTGAGACCAGCCTTGTTTACATCTTCCCACCATGTAGGTGATGCTACACACAGTGTCTGACTAAGCCTGTCACCCGCTGTTATTCTATACGTCTTCTGTCTAACAGCTAACAAGACGTTATTCAAACAGCATCTCATCCCAAGGGGAGACATGAGGCTGTGCGGGACTGTTCTGTTGAACTTTCCCCCATTCCACTCCTCACTGAGATCCAGTAGACATACAGCACATGCACAATGTGAAAAGGGGACATGCGGACTATGAAAGATATAAAAATGATGCTAAATGCTCAGGGAATATTAGAAAAATGTCCCAACAATCACACATGAAGCTGAGTTTGCCTCCACATGGACTCAGGCAGAGCAGCAGGGTCTCTGTCCCACCACCACAGAGGAAGAACACCACAGGTTCCCCGTATGGAGGTGACCTGACTAGATTTTGGTGTGCCATGCTGCATTAACTTAAATATTAAGGAATTAAAGTAACTTGTCTTGATGACAAATTACTAGTAGTGTGAGCTTGTGCTCTTTTCTCCTAGTGGGACATAAAGCAGTCGAAGTGCTTCTTCTTTAAGGGTTATTTGGAGCTTTGTAGATCCACAGTGTAAGCTGGAGTGTTGGTCTTAAAAAACTGAATTGCACTTTCCCAAGACCAGTGGTTCCCAAAGCTTTCTATGTCCAGTTAAAATGTTTGTGAAGAAGCCTTTGGATGAGTCTGTCATCATGAACCTCCTGGATATGGATAATCACCTTTATTGGCCAAGTATGTTACACAAGGAATTTGTTTCCGGTATAGAACCGACAGCAGCCATCTGCAGCGCCAATTCAACTGATGGCTCTAACCATCGGGGGCAGAGTTCAGTGTCTTGCCCAAGGACACTTTGACTGGAGGCACCGAGATTCAAACCTTTAACTTTCTGGTTGGGAGATGACTGCTCTACCCACTGCACCACTGTCTCCTCCCTGTTGAGTTCCCAGCTTACCTGAGATAGATCCAGTTAATTTGATATTTCTTTCTTATTCACAATGAGCTGGTCTGTACTGACTCCAGTTCACCAACAACTAATTTCAACTTCAATCAGAGGTGGAGGACCCAAGTTACATGACTTGACTCAAGTGGGACTTAAAACGCAAAACTAAGACTTGCTTGACCAACATTGGTAAAAGGACTCATCTTTGACTTGACATTCATGACTTGAGACAGGCAACTTGAAATTCCTTCACTTTTTAATGAAATATTTGCATTTTTCTAGATATTCAGAAGTTACATTTTGTTTTTGAATTAACTAGAGAGCTAAAGCTGTTAGATGTGACTTTGGATCGATTTTGTATTTTACTGAGAAGAGTTTCTGACTGCCATCAAAGGCCTTTTTTTTAATTTAATAGCTAAGAGTTTGTTTTAGCTTATGAATGCACAGTTAATCAGAGGAGGTTTGTGAATGTTTCAGTGCTGGTTAGCACTTAAATACGTGAAATTCCCATAACATTAGCAGATTGTCAGAATTTTGTGACTTGCTTGACATGTAGTAGGGACTCGACTTGACTTGCTTGATTCTCACCACAGTAACTTGGGGCTTGCTTGAGACTTGCACATGTGTGACTTAACTCCCACCTCTGGTTTCAAGTTTATTGTCCTTACTGAAATTCTTGTTGTGTTTCTGGCAGTTGTCAGGCGAGTACGTTAAACCCGAACACAACACAGATGAGCATAAACATCACAGATACAGTAAACCATCATTCACAAAGATTTGTTCAGCAATGTTATACTGGAGAGTAACTATTACTCTTATACAGCCTGTCAATCGCTGAAACAGTCAATAATGAAAATAATTATTAGTGGCAGCTCTTGACAGTGCAGTAAATCTAAAATATCCTATGTTTGATCTGAGGTGGCTGCACCTTAGTTGCCAGCACTGCCAACATGTTGGTTAATTTTTACAGTTGCCAAAGAGAGTGATTTTTTTTTAACAGACTGATGTTTGCCTATGGAAGTTGATTTTGTTGGATTTACCTGGGCTGGTAGCAGGTGTTATTTCCATAACCTTGTAGTTTTAAAGGGCCATTTCACTCCGGAGAAACGTTTCCATCATCTGACTTCTGCTTCTCAGCTTTTGTGGCCTCGTTCCTACTGTATGCAGTGGACTCGCTCTGTAGCTGCGGCTCCTTTTTAATCATGGCGGGCGTTTCATCAGCCACGTGCTCTGCGAGGTGTGTGTTATGGAAGAAAACTCTTTGGCTTTTTGTAAATAATGTTGGGTAGTTTGAGTTTGAATGATCTTTGTTGGGAACATTTGTGAATCTAATTGAACTCAGTTTTTTTATTGTAAACAAAAATTCTTCTGAATGGATCGTTAATCGTCTGCTTTACTAAGTGGATTCGATTTATTTATTCTGTTCTGTTAATAGAATGAAACTGGGAGCTTTGTCTTGACTTCAGCTTGTAATGCAGCTGTTTTGTTATCCTGTGCTGCAGAAACCACCTTTCACATTTATAGGGCCCAGGCACAAAGACCACACCAAAACACCCATCTAACAGCTCTGTAGTGTTTATGAGACCTTTATTCATCTGCTCACAGGCTTGATTTCAGTTTTACTTTATTAAAAAGGAACAATCAATAGAGACTGTGTGATGTATTGATCATTGCCTATCAACGTGCACAGCACTGCAGTTCATTGTTTGGGTTTCATTATTAGAACCAGTGCCTGGAATGTTGGACTGGTTAACTCTTAAAGGTCACAAATTATACTCATTGTCAGGTTGATATTGTTATTTAAAGGTTCCGCTAGAAGATGTTTACACCTTTGTACATTCATAAAGTTCATTAGTGTCCTCAGGGCGCACAGGGCGTCCCATTGTGAACACACTGTGCTTTAACTCCTGGCCCCCACTCCCTAAAAGCCCCGTCTGCTCTGATTGGTCAGCTCCATTGTTTTAATCTGTATGATGTGTTACACATAACCAAACTTGCCTTTCAACAAACTATCACACCCCGACACCTTCCTGTGTCTGTCTCTGTAGTTACCTCTGTCATGTCTGAAAACAGCACCAAGCTGACTGCAGACAACCAGACAACCAGAAGCTGCCAGGTCCAACCGGACAGACCGCAACAACCAGCTCAGCTCAGACAATGAATATACAACCCCAAATTAGCAAACATTGGGATGGTTTGTAAAATCAAAACTAAAACTAAAAATAGTGATGTGTAGACCATCTGTGTCCTGTGTTACACTGAAAACAATACAGCAGCACATTATTTGATATGAGACCTCAGTTTTATTTGTGGTTCAAAATAAACACTCACTTCAATCCTGATACTGCAACATGTTCCAAAACAAGCTGTGTCAGTTACATTTCAGAGCCAGTAATGAGGTAAAACAATGAAATGATGATTCCACTTGAAACAGGTGATGTCAACAGGCAACTGCGTACCTGATGGAGTCTGCAAAAGACCTGAGACTGGGATGGAGATTTGTCTTCCAACAAGACAATGATCCAAAACATAAAGCAAAATCTACAATGGAATGGTTCACAAATAAACATATCCAGGTGTTAGAATGGCCAAGTCAACTGCAAAAAACCAGAAGCTGTCCACAGTGGCCTTCAGGTCTCCTCTAGTCACTCCAGGATACCAGGCTGCGACACAGAGGAGCAACTTAACAGAACAAATACAGAACAATGAGGCAAGCTGGACTGAGCTCAGCATCACTCGAGCTCAGTGGAGTTCGGCTGGCTACAGCTCAAGAAGACTGCAGAAGGAAGAGGTCAGACTTGGCTGTCATAGCTAATGAATAGGAGAACGTAATGTGAATTTATGTGATACCATATACAGTGCCTTGCGAAAGTATTCGGCCCCCTTGAACTTTGCTACCTTTTGCCACATTTCAGGCTTCAAACAAAGATATAAAACTGTAATTTTTTGTGAATACCCCAAGTGACTTACAGCTGTAATCGCAGCAAAAGGTGGCGCTACCAAGTATTAACTTAAGGGGGCTGAATAATTTTGCACGGCCAATTTTTCAGTTTTTTATTTGTTAAAAAAGTTTGAAATATCCAATAAATTTCGTTCCACTTCATGATTGTGTCCCACTTGTTGTTGATTCTTCACAAAAAATTACAGTTTTATATCTTTATGTTTGAAGCCTGAAATGTGGCAAAAGGTCGCAAAGTTCAAGGGGGCCGAATACTTTCGCAAGGCACTGTATGAAATGAAAAGTCATTTCCTGTCGGTCTGAACACAGTGAGTCTGTAGATCACAGTGTGTTTATGGTGTTAAAATATCTCTGACAAGTGTCTCTGTGTTGCCTTCGGGGATTCGTCACTGGAAAGAGTCTGTCCTCAGGTGGAATCATTGGAAACTGGACTGGCCTGGGAGCTGAAGAAGGGAGAATGAAGTGGGTAGATGGAAGTAATTTAAATGAAAGGTGAGAGATACGATCTTAAACACAAAATTATAAAATTTGACCTAACCATGATGTTTCCCCCCCAGCTCTTGGACAGATGCTCCAACCACCTGTCACTGTGTGATTTCTGACCAGACGACTGGATGGAGGTCAGTGAGCTGTGGCCACAGGAACCGATGGATCTGCCAAAAGAAGGCTCTGTCTGTTTAAACACTGCAGCCAGACTTGAAGGATTAAAGGGTATTTTTTCACGACCAAAGGGGGAAAAATAATCTGAGTTATCTTCCAGAGCTGTTTGTGTATGTGCTTTGTGTGTAGCTGAGAACAAAACACAAATGTAATGTATATGTTAGATATCAGAAAATATATACTGGAGGTGCTATCAGTCTGACTGCAATAGTTAGAAAAATACAGTGGCTGGTCTAAAGGGGAACCAGACTGGTACTTTTTGATCATTTGTATGTGTTTTTACTTTGTTAGAGATGCAATGTTGACAGTTTGTGTATCAGCAGATTCATGAAAGGGAACAACAAGCCTGCTCAGCTTCTTCCTTCCTTTCTGAAACATGCAGTACTATGTAGTTGTAGTTGATTGGCCAACAGAGGGAGCTGCATCCCTTCACATGAGATGCTACTGAGGATGTTATATTCTGTTTAATCAATCAGTCATTTGATTGACTGAAGTGTTCTACTGTAAAGATTTCAGTTCAGTGTTACCTGTCTAGAAGCAAAGTCATGTTTTAGTCTGTTACAGTTAATAAAAGTGCTACCGCACGTTGTTGTTGTTGTTGACTTTTGCAAATTTCTCCTTGAAAATGTCACTAAACTTAAACCAATCAGGAGGAGCAACATTATCATTGTTATTATAAAGCACAGCCATCCATCCATTTTCTTCCGCTTATCTGGGACCGGGTCGCGGGGGCATGTTATGACATGTTATGTGCATTAAAAAGTGGGTTTGTGTTTGTCAGATGGGTCTTTGGTTTCAGAAGGATGGAAGGTGACGTGCAACAGCATTAGATGTGTCAGATGCACAAAGTGCATTAAAGTCATTAGAGTCAAAGGTTTTCCACTAGAACAAGCTGACATCAGCTGTTGACCTAACGAATCTGTCACGACTTCAAAACACATCTAAAACAGAACTAAAACCACAATCCCCAGTGACGTCTAAAACTGGTACACTGCACACGGTGGCATTTCCCTTTCAGCCATCATATAAGAGTGCAGGTGAACTTGATGCTTTGTTCAGGATGAAGAGAGAAACTCGGGGGCTGGTTGTTACCTTCAAAAATCCAAATGTTTCCCTGTCTGCAGGTGAGATGCTTTCTGATAAGGTTTGTTTAAGTTTATATTTAAAAATGTTTACATGACTGACAGAAAAATGAAATTGATTGTAAAGTCCATATTTTGTAAAATATTGGCAGTGAATCAGCAAATAATTAATTTAACTTGCATTTGTTCTGTACTTCTTTTAGAAAGACTCGAAGAAGAAGCTTACTATGTTAACTCAGCAGTTTCTGATGTGGAAGAAGCTGAAGCCACCTCAGGTGCATTCTGAGGACAATGCACAAACGTGACATTGTTAAGCATGAGGTTTATTTATCAGTCGTGGTATAAATAGGGTAGCATGCATGTATACAAACAGCCTCTCATCACTGAGCTGTTGTAACTGAGTTGCTCTTTTCCCTCCAGGTCAGAAGTTTCCCTCCTTCACTCAAACTCTTCCAACACTAGCAGTGTGCTGCCTGATACTGATCATGGCTTTTCGGATCTACTGTGAGTTCCTCTTATGTGGATGTCGGTTTAAACCTGAGCTGTTTAGCTTAGCTTGTTGTTGTTGTTTGTCTGAGAACAACAATCTGTTTCTGGTATTATGTGGATGTTGGTTAAAACCTGAGCTGTTTTCTTAGCTTGTTGTTGTTGTTGTTGTTGTGTGTCTGAGAACAACAATCTGTTTCTGGTATGTGCCCTTTGACAGTCGGTGTTTGTTGTCGTCCCTCCTTCTGTTCACTCCGGCCCTGGTAAAGATCTGAAGCTAATATAAGCAGGCGTCATCTTTTCAGCTTTTTAGGAGCATAAATGAAGATTAAGGGACACAGTTCATTTTTAAGAAATAGTCTTGATGCACCTCTTTTGAAACATTAAACATGCACAAAGGGAAAACTGACTTAACTTTTGGCTTTTAAAACTGGCGTTGAGGTTTTAGCATTTCATTCAATTTAATTCCAGAACTGAATTCCCTTATTAAATCCTTTCAAACTGCAAGTAAATGTATTCACGTTTACTGTTCAACTTTTTAAAGGTATTCAAATTATAAATAAATGAAAGAAAAACCTAGGTTGAGAAGTCAGAAACAAGTTTAACTGGCAGCTAATTAATGCTGAAAACAGAAAAGCTGGAACTTATTCTGCCACAGATGCTCAGTAGACATAATGAAAATACATTTTACTTGCATCTAAATTTATTTACACCTCATTGTAAAAAAAAAACCACTTGCTCCAAATACCAGAGGTCCTGATTCAACTAAAACTCAGCCCACTTTGTTCACTGAAGGAAATTTGATCTGGGGCAGACTGAGGTAAAGTTTTACTATGTATAAAATGTGTTGTATATATACACGACCTTCACACCTTCCTGTCTGTCACTGCAGTTACCTCTGTCATGTATTCAAACAACGTCAACCTGGCTGCAGAAAACCAGCAGCTGAAAGCAGAGATCAAGAAACTGAATGAGCTCTGCATCACTCAGGGTCAGCGGAGCACTGACGGCCACTCCCCCAAAGAAAATGACGGCACGTTCAGATGAACTCAATCCACAGATAACCGATAATAAAATCACACTGCAGCAGTCTTATTTATCATTTGGTCTTTATGGTTTCAGGGAAGGAGAATCAACTCTGTGGAGACGGCTGGTTGGACTTCCAGTCTGACTGCTATGATATTAATAATGCTTTGGCTCCTGATCTGAAAACCTGGGATGAAGCCCGAGAAAACTGCAGTGGAACCAACTCAGATTTGCCTGTTATAGTTAATGAAGAGGAGAAGGTAAAGAGGAAAGAGCGACTTTGTATGACACCATATATGAAATGAAACACTGAGTGTGTGGATGTGACACATGTCTCCGTGTTGTGCTCAGGATTTTGTCACAGAGAATAGTTGGTTCCATCACGACATTGATGGATACTGGATCGGCCTGAGAGCTGTAGATGGGAGATGGAAGTGGGTCGATGGAAGTGATCTGATTGAAAGGTGAGAGACACAAGCCCTGATTTATAAAATCCACCAGCCTTGATCTAACCACCATGTTTCCTCCTCAGCTTGTGGGCAGAAGCTCCAGTCACCGGCCACTGTGTGATCTCTGACGACAGGACCGGGTGGAGGTCAGCGAGCTGTGACGACAGGAACCGATGGATCTGCAAAAAGAAGGCTCTGTCTGTTTAAACACTGCAGCCAGACGTGAAGGATTCTAGATACAGTCAGGATGAATTACATGTAAGGTTATAAATATCAAGCTATGGTGATGTCTGTTGCATTATTTCAGAGGTTTATTTTGTCAATAACAAAGATTTCAAAGGATTTTATTTTTCACTGGTAAATTGGAATGTGAGTTACTTCTCAAAACTGGTTGTGTATGTGCTTTGTGTGTGGGTTAAAAGTAAGACAGAAGTATAATGTACTGTAAGTGTAATGCATTACTTTACAGTAAGATGCTAATCAGGGCACTTGTATTTTACAATAAATATGTTTTGATGTAAAGGTAACAGTTAAGTTCTAGTTATCTCACAGCACATTCATGTTGTAGTCTGTTATGGTGAAAAGAAAAATGCTGCCACACGTTGTTGACTTTTCCTCAGCTACTGCTCTTTGAAAATGCCAGGAAGCTTCAATCAAAGTCAGGAAGTACAGCATTATTATTACAGCACATCCGTGATGTCATTGTGTTTGCAATGTCAGCACCGACACAGCTGCAGACAGGAACAGGAAGTCGTATTGGGCAAGAATCAAACTTTGTGATTTACAATTTCCTGTTTGCCAGATGTGGTTTCAATGTTTTTAGGTGGTGTTTTTATAAATGACGCAAACACACAGTTTGGGTGAAAACCACAAAATGAGGAGACTTTCGACATCATCATTAGCTACTAACCAAAGACCACATGCGTCAATATAGAATTTCAGGGCTGGTTATAAAAACCAATGTCTGTTGCAATCAGCTCGATGGCGTCCTCTGACCTGTTTGTCTTTGTGTGTGGAGGCCTTGTCCTCATTTAAACAGCCCGAGACATAGAGCAGAGAGGGAGGAACAGTTTTGAATGTACTTCTCAGCAGAGATTCCAGTAGTTGGAACAGTAACATTCATTTAATTAAATCTTCCTACTTATGACAGTCCTCATTCACAGTGATCTCTGTTACCAGGACCCAAACCTGGGGAGGGGGAAACATGATGTAAGTAAAGTAGTACTGTTGGGTAGTGACCCCCAAGAAGCAGGCAGGGGAGGAGGCAGGGCAGAGACTGGGTTGCGGTGGAGGGGGACTGTGGATCAGTGATAAGGAGCAACCTGTGCACGTGGCTTGGTGATTTCGGCGACTTCGGGGACCCTGCACATCTACCGTAGGTCAAGACATGTTTTCTCAGAATACAAACTTTAGAACAGAGATACACATTTCAGAGGGGTGCAGGGGCCAAAGCTGAGGTGCAAGGCAAAGATATGGTGGTTGGGTGCAGATAAGTTGGTTCAACTGTCAGGACGGGGGGTGGGGCAGATACAGGGGTTCTCAAAAGAGTAAAAAACATTGTAAAGTTATCGTTCTGAGGTCACCCTGTTTCTGTCTTAATGCCTGACTTACCCATTTCCTATCTGTAGATGGAGGCGAGCGTTGTTTGATCACGGCCTCTTATCTGCTTGATTCCATGGTTTGACTTATTATTTGCTTGGTGGCGGTTTCTGTCAGTCGTTGCTGATTTAACTTGTTTGACGCTTTCCTGACACACATGAATT
This sequence comes from Monopterus albus, assembly GCF_001952655.1. Classification (NCBI taxonomy): domain Eukaryota; kingdom Metazoa; phylum Chordata; class Actinopteri; order Synbranchiformes; family Synbranchidae; genus Monopterus; species Monopterus albus. The sequence continues at coordinate 749,479 of NW_018128069.1, forward strand.
TCAGTAAGAGGAGGAAAAGTTGGTGCACAGTTAACATTTCATATTTTCACTATTTCAGTTTCATGCTTTCCTCTGGGCGTTTTATTATATTTCACTACTGTCCATTTATTTTTCTTATCCCTTTTCATTTTATCCTTTTATATGCATTTTGCTGATTTTATCCACTTGGTAGTTAGCAGATTTTTTACTTTGGTCTCAGCTACAGAAAGTAAAATGATTGAATGACATGACTGGGAATCCTGTTTGTATGATTTTTAATATTCAGTAAAATTATCCCCTAAGCTGGTTGTTTTGCCTGTTTCATTTTACTCATCATTCAAATATCATATCAGTCAATTCCCACTTGTTTTTCTGTCTTCTTGCCTTTTATCATGTCACTTTATATTTAGTGATTTAGTGTCTCCTTGTGGACCTTCTTGCAAGTGTACACAACTTCACTGTGAAATAGTTGTGGAAAATAATATTCAACAAAACGAGCAACACGTGCAACATGTGTTTTTTCTGTTTCACCCTTTTTCTCTGAATTTGTTTTGAGGAAGCAAATGTGTAATATTCAGAGAGGCAGACGTTTTAAGAGCTGCTCAGCTTTGCCGCTCTCATGTGGCAGGTGTTACTACTGAGGGTTTCGTGCTGTGACTCCACTCAGAAGCAGTGGGACTGATCAGTTTCCCACATAATGTGTGAGAGATGAGTCAGATCATCTGTTGTGGCGTCGAGGTGAAAAGCGAAGCGCAGACTGAAGCGGCGTGATCTTTGTCCTCAAACTCCCCATTTACACTGATGACATTAAGGCTTTTAGATCTGTTTAGTGGTTCCTGCTTATGACTCATGTAGTCCTGGGAGATTGTTGTTATTGGCAGCATCCAGGTTGTGTGCAGGTCGCTTACTCCTCCGGCTGGAAGGAGGGAGCTTTGCTTAGCTCTCCAGGAGTAGTGTTTTGTGTTCTGTTTGGTCGTTGGTTAATAAATCCATCCTTTTAATTGCAACCTTGACCCTGCTTCCCCTTCTGCTTTCTTCTTGCAGCCGGTCATTTCAACCTTCCATCCTGTAGACCCTCAGGGAACGTAATAGTCCCAAAACAGACATAGAGTTGGGTTTAAAAATTACACTTCAGCGTGTGCGTAACCTACCTGCATGGACAAACTCAGTGTGTATAGAAGACAAATGAAAAAAGAATATATATACACACACACAGGTGAATGTCATATCAGAGTATAACTGTAACATAGAAAGGCTTCATTGATCTGCATCTCATAATTTTAGATTTTTTCACTGAGAAAATATGTTTGGTATTTGGTTGGACTAACCAAAAACAAACAAACAAACAACAAAAAACCAAACCAACACAAAACAAAAAAACTGAATTTGTCTTTACTGATTTGTCCTTCCAGTAAAAGGCTCCAGTAGCTGTTAATGTTTACGACACAATTTGTGCAGAACAATTAAACATCAAGTGTTCAAATATTTCAGTATGGACCAGCACAATAAAAGTCAGTCGGCAGCAGCCAACACACACACAACGCAGCTGTTTCTTCTCTCAGACTCACTGAGATGTGCCCGTTCGTTAGTGCTGCTGTTCCTCTGGTTTCTGATTCACACTTTAATGACTTTGTTTAAACAAAGACAGCACAAGGATTACTTTGATTTCAACAACTACAGCTCCCATGAGGCACAGCAGCAGCTTCTGTGGATGAAGCGTTAGACAGCTAATTAAGTCGCCACACACCCCAAATGACTGTAGGAAATACCGTGTTAAAAGTAGGAGCCACAATGAAGCTTTTCCTGAGTTATAGGAATGGTTTGTCTTCATAATCTTGTGTTTGCTCTCACCACACGAAGCTCCTCTATGATGATGGACCAGATCACTATTCTCTGTGTGTGCTCTCTGGGTGGGAGCAGGAGGCTTCATGCACACGCCTCTCTCTCATCAGCCCACAGGCTGACTGCAGCTTGCTCTGATGAAGTGACATTTAGGAGCTGACGTCCGTTTGTCTGTGTTGTCTTTATGTGTTTGCTGGAGTCCCGTGTGGTTCCTGTTAATGACTTCTGGGTGTTAATGAAGTCAGCAGTGCGAGTCTCCTCTGCGTGATTACAACTCTTTGATGTCTCTCCCTCTCAGTCTGCAGCCCAGTGAAACATCTTCACTTTCCTCCTCTTATTGTTCCCTTCACTCTGCTAATGCTGGGAGTAATATTTGTTATGCTGGTGTGTTTATTAGTTTCCATACTGAAACAAAACAGCCAGTGAGCTCTTTCCTGCACACAGGTATTTATAGTGAAGTCAAGTAACCTTAGTTATGTTTCAGCGCTGTATGCTTTGTTGCAGACCATTTTCAGACTGTGCAGTTGTAGATGTCTGGGCATATTTTCTGGCAGTCTCAGACAGACTCCTGCTTCCATTCCCAGTGACCATTAATGCCATTTCTTCAGTCTGTCATCATGTTCATGTTAAACAGTTTCTGGTAAAGAGTGTCTGTGACCTATTCTACCTGAGGGTGTCACTCAAGGAACAGGTGATGGCACAGTGCATTTAAAGGGTTGTTTATGTTTCTTCTTCTTCTGGCTGTTCCCATTAGGGGTAACCACAGTAAATCATCAGTTCCCACCGAACTGACAATGCGCACGTTAAACTTGACATGTTTTATGTTGGACGCCCTTCTGAATAATGGCCAATTTTGTTGAGTCACCAGTCAACCTAAGCTGCATGTCTGGACTGTGGGAGGAAGTTGCAGTACCCACGCAGGCACAGGGAGAACATGCAGACTCCACACAGAAAGGCACTGGGTCGGCCGGGGCTCAAACACCGAACCTTCTTGCTGTGGGGCAACAGCACTAACCACCAGGCTGTTTATGTTTACTGTTACAATATTAATGATCTGGTCCTGTTTCTAAAGGACGCCACTGTTTATTTTTATTTTCAGTATTCTTCACTTTAATTCAGTTAAAAGGTTGATTTGCAATCACACACTCATTCCTTCCTGAAGTCAGCCTCAGTCAGAGCTGCACACCAGGCTGTCTGAATGCTGATGCCTTCACCTACTCTGGTACAGATTTAAGTGCATTTGAACTGTGTTGTGACTGCTAAGTTTAGAAACTAAAGGTGAGTGAGCTACACAGTCAGTCATGATTTGAATCAAGTGATTAGTGATTTCCACCTCACAGTTGAGCTTTCAAAATACTTTCATTTGGTTGATTTTCCATTGTGGTTTATCTATATTCATGCCTTGTGTCAGGGTCTGGGTAGGTAACATGTTTATTAAACCTGCGTGTAGTATTTAAGGCCTTCCTGATGAATCTGCTGAACAGCTCCATGACCTTGTGGTGCCATAGAATAAAAGGATGGCATTTTCAGTTGTAGCCTGCGGTGAGATGCTAGGGGTGCAGAGAAACATGGTGGCGGGACAATAAAGCAAGAAAGGGCTGCCTGGCTTTAGCTATAAAATGCAGAATTAAAGTTAGTGTAAGTTCATCTATGTCCCAGCAAATGTCTGTGTGGTCACACACTTAATAATAAAAGCTAAACATATAGTGCAACAGTAGAGAGGCAGACTTGGCATTATAAGCTCATGGCCATACAGACCAGGTGTGACTGATTATACTGAACCTGGCAACGGTGCATTTCATTTGCTCTCAATTGAACTTGTCATTTGTAAAAGGAAAAATTAGTTTCTAATTGTTACCTACTGCCACTTAAAGAATCGCTGTTTCTGTAATCTAACTGACAGCAGTCTGTATATCCGTGCACTCTTGTTGCCATTTTTGTTTCACATTTATCACTGTCATTTTGGGACAGGAAGACACCATCCTGCTTCTTCACACCGCCTACACGTTGTGATTCTAACCGAGGAGCCAGCTCTCAGGGAACACAGCATCAGGCCTTTTGGACTCACTGAACAAATCAGAGATGTGGCCAGTGAGTCAGAAGTCTGGAACCAGGCTGCTGGGGTTGGGCTGAAACGTCCCTACACACCTGATGTTACACAACTTGAGCAAGTTTCATAAGTAGGCAAAGTGAATTTCTTTTTTTTAATTGCCAGGTTGCATGAGGTTAAATGAGAACAGTAAAAGTACTGTAGCAAAGATGCGTTCGGTTTTCATTTGCGAGCTGTGATGTGAAGAAAAGTGTTTTGTATTAAATGCTCGATGCAAACCACTGGTGCAGGCCTTTACAGCCTGGACTGTTTGTGAATACCTGCTGCTGTAAATTCTCCTTTTTTGTTTCAGCTTTTGATGCTCTGTGTGAGGCATTAAAGAGATCCACAGTAATGGCTCATATGTAAACATTTAGTTGATGCTGAACCCTTGAATGCAAGCTTCAGTAGACATTTATATTAGTTTCTGTAGAAAACAACAAATTGTCAGAACATATTGAAGCACCACAAGAAAGACAGTCGGTTACTGAGCTCACATGGGACTTCTAATGTGAGACTCATCCACGTGCCAGCAGATGTTCCCATTGTGACACTGGAGAGAAACTGAGCCTTTACTCATAAAAAACAGCTCATCAGTCAGACTGGCTGATCACTGTTCCTCTGCACATGGAGAGCAAACCCATGGCTTTTTGAATATTCACTTCCTTTTGTGCTGAATAATTGA